>NW_007247266.1:199531-276316 GCF_000164805.1 Carlito syrichta | reverse complement strand
GCGTGCGCTACCACGCCCGGCTGATTTTTTTATTTTTATTGTAGAGATGAGGTTTTGCCTGCCCAGGCGGGTCTCGAACCCGCGGGCTCAGGCAATCCACTCACCTCAGCCTCCCAAAGGCGCGGGATTACAGGCTGAGCTTCAGTCACTTTCAAAGTACTCTCCACTGGATGCAGTTCACCTGTCGGGAAGCTTTTTCCACTGCTCAAAACAATTGTTGAACTCATCAATTTTGATGCCTTTTGGTGCTACTGCCATTTTTTTGTAGAAGAGGTGAACTCTTCTACGATGGCAAAACCTTTCCCTATGAGGACTTTTTTCATTCAGGGAAACAAAAGAGACACTTGGAGCAAGATGGGGTGAATAGGGAGTGTGGGACACGGGGATCGTGCTGGTTTGGGTCCAAAACTGCTGAACTCGCGGCATGGTTTGGGCAGTGCATCGTCGTGGAGGAAGAACCAGTCACCTGTTTGCCACAACTTGGGACGTTTCTTCCACAAATCATGATGGAACCTTCTCAAAACATCAAGGTAAAAACTGGTCGACTGTTTGACCCAGAGGAACTAACTCTGAGTGTACTACAAGGGACCCACTCTCTGAAAGATAATTCTGGGTTTTGGGGGTCCCCCTTGTGTATTTGGCTGTTGTGGTCATATTTTTTCCTTTTCCTTTTTGAATTGAAATATAGAGCTTTGCTTTAAGATACAAAGGATCTTTTTCAACAATAAATAAAATGCATGTAATTGTTAGATTGAAATTAAATTTTAGGTCAGGAATTTGAACTATAGTGCTGCCTTCATGGTTGTTTTTTCTTTGCAAAATTAGTGCTGCTGAGCATTGATTGCTCTTGGCTCACAGGACCTCTTGTCTGGGGTCTGTTTTTTATCTTACTGTTCTCAGGCTGACAGATGTTACCCGCATGTTTAGGAGCATCTGGTAAGACAGGATAGAAAGAGGAGCAGGAAGACAGGCACAGCAAGAAGAGAAGGGAGGGGCGGGGGAAACTTCCATTTAATTAAAAAAGTATTTGCAGGGCTTATGCTGTTTTTAGCTGGCAAGATCAGATTTTATCCTGGAGATTTCCTCCTGGCCTGTGAGGGCTTTTTTTTCCCCCCCCTAATGCATGAGTCACTGAAGTGATTCAATGAGTTATTATTCACTCATATGTAATAATTGCAGTGGGCACTGCTGAGAGTTGAGAAGGGCTTTTTCCTACCAGGATGTGAAACAGCTTTGACAGCAGGTGTGGCGTATCAGCCTGAAACCTGAACAAGGCTTCACTTACTACCTGGTGCCATCATGGAGTGCTCTTGATTTGGGCAGGAAGAAGATTCTATCAGATCCAGGCATCTTTTGACATAGGGAAGGAAGCTGGCCAGGGAGATTTGGGGAAAAAAATTATACATAAAGTGTTTGATTTAGGGGGCTGTACTCTGTCTGTCCAAAATCTCCAGGATCTGAAATAATTTCTAGCCTTTTTATGTTGGTGATGGTGGCTGACATATAGAATCTTGCTGTGTGGGTGAGGTGCTGTTCAAATACCTGATCAGAGAGGTGACTCAAGGGAACAGTGTCAAGTACAAGTTAATCATATCACCTTTGCTGAAAGATAGAATTTGAGTTGTTAAACTATAAAATAAGTCCTGAAATTGTTGTTGTTAGAAATTACAACCATGGTCAGATGTATTCCTACATCTGCATAGACACTGTTTATTGCTATTAGCACCTGTCTCTGGTTAGCATTGGTAAGGCAAAAAGTGAGTGGCGGTGACATATGTAAGCACATGTGAACAATGCAGGCATTTTACCTAAATGATCTTATTTAATTTATTGTGCAATAAAGGAAATGCAGACATGCTCAGAGAAACGGTCCAAGGTCACTGAACAGTTCAAACCCAGGTATGATTAGTGATTAAAGACCCATACCACATGGTCTTTAGGCTTGAATGCATGTTTCAGTATTTATTTTGTCTCATTTGAGAGAACAGATGTGGTTTCCATGATGAATTAGTCTTATCCAGGTGTTTCCCGGGACAGAGAGACACCATTCTTCCATGACTACCCCAGGTTCCCAACCTTCCATCCCTAGATGCTGTCTTCAGGTAACAGAGGAAGGAAAACACCCCAAGATGAGGCTCACTCCATAGCATGGTAGTCAGCCCTACCTCATGTTTTGCTTTGAATTTCTTCATGATTGTCCATAGGCCATTTGTCAGTGATGTTTTTAAACTATGAAAATTTCTGGCTGTTCTTATCACAAGGATAGGTTACATGAGGTTCTGAGCAGCAAAGTTGTCAGCTGTGTAAATACAGGGATTTATTCCTCATTTTTCCTAGTGGTTTAGAATGGACTAAATATCAAGGATGAGCCAAGTGTCAAACCATCAGGAAAGGCAGAAACATGTAAAATTTGTCTTGGGAGCAGGTTTCCTTGGTATGAACTCAAAGTTGACTTCCTGCGTTCTACAAAGCTTGGGGAGAAACAGAGCCTTTAATTCATGTGGAGTGTTCTGTTGTCTCCAAAAGAACCTACAATCACTTGCTTGAACAAGCAGAATTTACAATAAGAGGTCTTGAGGATGTGAATGTGTAGTCTTTTGTTATGGAAATAAGCTGTTGTAAAGATGAAAATGTTACTACTTAACAGTTTTGGATGGCACTTGGAGCGGGAGCTTATACATAACTATGTCATGGTCATGCTCCCTGGGAAATGTAGGTAACCAAAAGAGTAGAGTACTTTTAGCACAGGTTGTCACCCACAAAGCAAATAAAAAGAAGAGTTAGAGATGGTAAAGAGGAACAGAAAGTGAGAGGATCATTTATAAGCAGTGACCATTCATGGGACAGCTACGACCCACTCACCAGTAAAGAGTTTATCACCTGTTGGAGAACCCACAGGAGTGACTTCCGGAGAACCCATATTATTCTCTCTTCCTTTAAGACAGCTGTCCCCAACCTTTTTGGCATCAGGGATTGTTTCATGGAAGATAATTTTTCCACGGATCAGGGATGGAGGTGGGATGGGGATGGTTTGGGGATGATTCAAGCACATTTATTGTGCACTTTATTTCTATTGTTATTATTGTATTGTAATATAAAACAAAATAATTATACAACTTCCCATGATACAGAGTCAGTGGGAGCTCTGAACTTGTTTCCCTGCAACTAGATGAGCCCATCTAGGGGTGACGGGAGACGGTGACATCCAAAGTGTGTTGCTTATGCCCAGTCTACTCCATAATTTCATTTTGGTTGCTGTCACTGCAGAAAACCCTGCATCACAAAGACAGGATGTTGGAAATGGAAGCAGGCTTTTCAGTGCTTTTAGTGACAATCTCAGTACTTTCCGACTTGACTCTAATCCAGAACATTTAGAGATTTGAAGTTGTCTCAAGCATACTTTTCAGGCCACCGCCATTTGCGATCTCAAGCAGTTGATGATGTCTCTTCTAGCACAAAGTCGCTTCACTGACTTATTCACAAGTGTATCGTGGATCCATCCCTTCACAGTTCAGGAGTCTTTTGTGATTAAGAAGTAATGCTCAAGCTCTTCTGAAAGCCGAGATAGGTGATCATGCACCAGCTGGGGGTAAGAAGACCCTGCCTCACCTCTTTCAAAATCTCTGCTAATGTCTGAAACATGTCAAAAACCCCAATGTTCGCTTGTCACCCCCATCATTCCGGTTTAGATTTGAATGTAGCCACTCTCTTTGCTGACTTGAACACAGTTGTTGTTTTTCCCCAAAGTGACAGATCGGGTTTACTGAGCAGGTTGAATATGTCACACAAGGAAGCAAGTTTTGCGACCCATTCTGTGTGACTGAAATGTGCTGCCAGTGGTGACTGTTTTTCTAAAAGAAACCTCTAAAGCGGCCCTCATAACTCAAAAACTCTGGCCAGTTGATCTGCCTTTAGAAAGCCATCCGGCTTCTGTGTATAAGAGAAGATGTGTGTGCTCTGCATTCATCTCCTCACAGAGCTGTGTGAACAGTCATGAGTTACGGGCATGTTCTTTCATGTGGTTGATCGTTCTAATCACATCCTGCAAAACGTTGTTAAGTTCAGGTGACATTTTTGAGCTAGCTAGCATTTCTCTGTGAATGACACAGTGTGTCGACTCACATTCAGAATCAGCCTCTTTGACCCGAGTGGTGAAACCAGAAAGCTGTCCAGTCATGGCAGCTTCTGTCTGTGTGTATGCTGACACAAAATGACCAATTCAGTTTACCTGATATGTAATCATTCAAAGACTTGAATAGTTCTGCAACTGTGGTATTTGTTGGCAACAAAAGTGCATCTCTACAATAAATCAAAAAATCAGCCGGGTATGGTAGCACATGCCTGTAATTCCGGCTACTCGGAAGGCTGAGGCAAAAGGATCGCCGGAGCCCAGCAGGTCGAGGCTGCGGTGGCCGGGAGCGGCCACTGCACTCCAGTCTGGGCGACCAAGCGAGACTCCAACTCAAAAAAAAAAAAAAAAAGTGCACATAGTATATCCTCATGCACATCCTCCTGAAAAACATGTTGCACGAAAACAAGCATTGTTGCCTTGTTGTCAACATCAATAGACTCCTCAATCTGGATTTTATGCCACAGTGACTCATTAATCCTCTCTAACAATTGTGCCTCAGTATCCTCTGCTATTTCATCAGTTTGTCTAGTTATGATAGTAGCTGAAAGAAGAACATGTGCCACATCTTAAACTGCAGCCTCTCCTAAAAGTTCATGACAAATGTCCTTAGCAGCAGACACAATCAACTCTTTACCAATAGTATGGGCTTCTTAGCTTTAGCAATGTGATTAGCCTCTAAGAATGATGCTGTCGGTGCAGACACATTTGATGAAGTGATGGCCTTCAGTACTGCTTTTGTTCTTTGTGTTCATATTTTTTTTCTGTTGAAAAATTCCAAAGCCTTAGCTTTTAATGCAGGGTGCTTGATCTCCATGTGGCAAGCAGTTTTGAAGGTTTCATGGCTTCATTGGATAGCCGGTTGCCACATATTCTACAAAGTGGACTTGGAGAATGTGAATTATCTGTTGCAGTGAACCCATAATTTAAGTAGGACTCTTGCTATTTTCTTTTAAATCCAGCCTTCTTTTTTTGTTGGCAATCTTAAGAGTCTTCTGCTGTCTTATCATTTGGTCTTTCCCCCTTTTCAAAGATGCTCTCTGGTGACTTTTTTTTTTAACTCATTTTGGTTAGGGTTAGCTTGTGGGCTTACCAAAACCGTGACTGAGACAAGTGCACAGTGCAGGAAAGAGGTGCAGATGGAAGTGGTAAATAAAATAATGGGTGGGTTATGTGCTATCTAAACTAGGTGTTGTATTCTGACTTAAAGACTGCTACCAGATGCAGCTGCACAACTGAAGTACATCAACTTACTTGCCATTCACTGATAGGGCTTTGATATGAATCTGCCAGCAGTTGATTTATTATGGTCTCTGTGGTCAAACCTCGCTGCTAATGTTTATATTTGCAGCCAGTCCCCAGCCCTAGCATCACCACCTGAGCTCCACCTCAGATCATCAGGCATTAGATTCTTATAAGGAGCATGCAGCCTAGATCCCTCACATGCACAAGTTCACAATAGGATTCACGCTCTTAAGATAATCTAATGCCGCCACTGATCGAACAGAAGGCGGAGCTCAGGTGGTAATGAGAGCAATAGGGAGTGACAGCAAGTCCAGATGAAGCTTTACCCACTTGCTAGCCACTCACCTCCTGCTGTACACTTCATTTCCCAACTGTTCACAGACCAGCACCCATCTGTGGCCCAGGGGTTGGGGATCCCTGCTTTAAAAGACTTCTCAGGAGAAATAAGACTGAAACAAAGGGAAGAGAGACTATATATAGGACAAAGATTGAGACGTTCATGTTTGGTACAGGTAGTCAAATGTACCTGACCAATTTTTATTTGTTAATTGTATGCCACCTTTTTGCAGGTAAATGGATTTTAGCAAAGTCCCAGGAGCCATTTGTACTGGCCTGTATTGATTTTCTACTAATTTTTCAGAAACTCATGTTCTTAAAGTACTCAGAGACTTTGGTTTTTCCCTCTGTGTAATAAAGGAGGTAATGTAAATGACTGTAATATTGTATGATTTGTGACCATGGCTGGTAGATATAAATGAGCTCAGTTATCATTTGATGTACTAGACACACAATGGCTAGGGGAAAGTCAGCGAAGGACAAGTATCTCCCTAGAGCTCTGCCTGGTCTTTCCTTGAGCATCAGCACAGCCTTGAAGACCTTTAGATTTACCAGGGATCTTTAACTGTTTGCACTCAGATGTCCCGTCTGAAGGGACATAATAAATCTAGCAAACCACTCAGATGTCCCTTCAGGGGACGTAAAGAGCTTACTGGTGATTATACAGGGCAAAGTTATATCAGTGCACATTTTTAAAAAATGTATGTTTCCTTGAAGTTTTCCATTCACATTACACCAAAAAGCAAATAAAGAAATGGAATATATACTGAGATATATGTAAAAAAAAAAAAAAAAATCAACTGGCATTACATAGAAAGAGAAGGTGTGAAGTGCTTTCACAGTGGTGCCAACACTTCTTTGTAGCAGAAGGTAGCAATAAAGAGTATTTGAATAAAAAAGGCAGCTGTGGGTATATCATTTGTATCATATGGCATAACTTGAAAAAATGGATAAGCAAGTTACTGTAGCCTTAAAAGAGTTTTGAAGTTGACAGGCAGATCGTTTTGAGGTATCGAGCAGCACAGATCAAATATACCTATCTGCACTAAGTCAGAAAAGTAAAATTGGAAAAGTAATGTTCTTTTGATAAATTTTGTTTCATGATTTTGTAACTTACAGTCAGAATTTTTTGTTCATTTATTTAGTTTACAGAGCAATGGCGAAATGAAAAGCCAAAAGTGAGGGTTATAAGCAGCTGTGAAGATGAGTTAGATTTAGACATTTTTTTTTAATTTTTAATTTTAAAATTCAGGGTTAGGTATACAAATGTTCATTATGCAGGTACCCTTGTTGATGAGGTGCCCACCCCCACCCCACCCCCGGCAGTTTCCCACTGCTGCCAATCCCTTTCTTATAGTATTGCAATAATTGTTCAAGATCCACTTATGAGTAAGAACATGTGATATTCAGTTTTTTGTTTCTGTGATAGATCACTCAGTATCGTAGACTCTAAGTCCATCCAAGTTGCTGCGAAGTTCATCATGTTTGTCTTTCTTTATGGCTGTGTGTAGATGTACCACATATTTTTTATCCAGTCCTCTTTTGATGGGCAGCACAGTTGGTTCCATGTTTTTGCTATTGTGAGCAATGCTGCAATAAACATGCTTGTGCAGGTATTTTTTTTCATAGAATGATTTGAGTTCCTCTGGGTATATTTCCAGAAATGGTATTGCAGGGTCATGTAGAAGGTCAATTTTTAGATCTTTTAGGAATCACCACACTGTTTACCACAGAGGTTGTACAAGTTTATACTCCCACCAACAGTATACAGGTGTTCCGTTTTCTCCGCATTCTCTCCAGCATCTGTTGTTTTTTGAGTTATTGATGATGGCCATCCTGACTGGAGCTAGGGAGGATCTCAGCATGGTTTTAATTAGCATTTCATTGATGACTAGTGAGGCTGATAAATTAGAAAAAATAAACATTGATGTGGAAGAAAACGACAGTAGCAGTAGTGATATCATCCCACCAAGAAGAAAAAGGGAGAATGCAATAAAAAGTGGTAGCGATGATGGTGCTAGTAGTTTTGTAGTAGAAAACAACATATTGTCAAGTAAAGAATGGGAAGATGTTACAGCAAAAGTCGATCCTCCAGCGAGAATAAATTTTGTTGTACACCCTCAAACAGGACCACATATAGCAGGTGATATAAGAGAACCAACTGACTATTTTACTCTGTATTTTACAAATGAATTAGTGGATAGTGTAATAAAAGGAGCAAATTGTTATGCAATTAAAAAATAAGGAAAAAGCAGCTATCACACAAACTGATATGTTATGAGTGGCACGATATTAACTGACAGGAATTTCTAGTTCTTATTGTGGTTATCCTAAATATAGGAATAATTCAGGTACCAAATTTTCAAGAGTACTGGTCAACTGCTTTCAGTGGTAAAATACTCTTCTTTTTGGAAGCATTCAATATGGAAAGGTTTATGCAACTCTTTTAGATGCTTCATTTGAAGACACCTGCTACAGGTGATGGGACTATCAGAACTTGTATTCGGAAGGCCAGTAATTATTTGGAATACATCAATACAAAATTTTTGCAGTATTTTATACCAGCTTAGGCAATTTGGGTTGATGAATCTATTGTTCAATTTAAAGGGGCAGTATCATTTATAACATACAATTCAAATTAGCCTACCAAATGGGATGTATGCATTAATGCACTAGCAGATTCAAAAACAGGATATCTTTTTTCAGTACTTCCCTACTATGGCAGCATAACATCCAACAACGTCATTCAACCTGATCTTCCAGTAAGGATGAGAATCCCATTGTATTAAAAAGTTACTGGAAAAAGTTCCCAATGAAGCAGGATGTTTACTGACAGGTATTACACTAGTATTATCCTAGCAGAGGGGCTACTAAAGATGAAATGTCATCTTACAGGTGCAAAGTCAGCCAAAAGGGAATATCAGCACCAATCAAAAAGCCAAAGGTTTTAATGAAAAAAACAATGGCGTACAGGAACAATAATCTTACGCTTCTTGCATGGAAGGGAAAAAGGATCATAACAATTCTCAGCACTTGGAATCATACAGGAGTGAAATCTATCACAAGGACATTACGTGGTGGAAATATTACATCAGTCAAAAAGCCTGAAGCGATTCTAAATTATATTGCAAATATGAATGGTGTGGATCTTGCAGATCAATATGCTTCTACATATTGTTTTTTATGAAAATCATTAAAATGGTGGAGGAAATTATTATTCTGGGGACTGGAAGTATGCATGATTAGCTCCTATATACTGTACCAAGCATAAAAAAAAAAGCAATGAAAAATCTGTGTCCCATTTGAAATTTGTCAAGCTTCTGATTGGTCAGTTGAGAAGTGGCTTTCAGGAATCACGAGCACATCCTTCCACATCATCTTCAAACAACAGACTGGACAATAAATTACATATTATTAATGTGGGACGAAGAAAACGAGACTGCATTGTCTGCTAAAATAGAAAAACACCAGGTAGACTGGATTAAAAAAAAATGTGGTACATATACACAATGGAATATTATGCAGCCATAAAGAAGGACAAATATACGGACTTTGCAGCAACTTGGATGGATCTGGAGTCGATCATACTCAGTGATTTATCACAGAAACAAAGAACTGAGCTCCATATGTTCTCACTCATAAGCTAACCTTGAACAATTATCATAATACTGTAAGAAAGCGATTGGCAGTAGTGGGAAACTGTCAGGGCAGGTGATGGGATTGGCAGTTGAGGGAAATTGCTAGGGGAGGGAGAGGCATACCTCATCAACAAGGGTACCTGTATAATCAATGTTTGTATACCTAACCCTGAATTGTCCCCCACATCTTTATAATAAATAAATTTAAAAAAAGAAAAACACCAGGTAGAAGACATCAAACAAACTGCTGTTGCACAATATGTATCAATGAACCTCCAATACATGTTGATGACTGTTTCACATGTCACCACATGTTAAAAAAAATAAGATATCAAATCTTGATTTTTCTTGTCACAAGTTCTTCAGTGTCCAAAATTCCATTATAAGCCAAATATCATTACAATAAAATAATTGGTTCCAATGCTATACTATCCAGTATGAAGTGATTCGTTTTTCACTGTTTCATTAAAAAGTGCGATCGAGTTGCTGATAGGTAGTCCACGAGATGTCTTCGAATGCAGAGAGTTAGAAGACTCTTCTCTCGGTTGTTTCCCTTCTCTGGACTTCCCTATTAAATTTCTAGCTGATCTGCCATTTTGTGCTTGTCCCAATCAGTATCAGGTCCTTAACTAGCCTTGATGTTAGCCTTTCCTGATTGTTTGTCACTGAGATCGCTCTTATTTCTGACAGTGCCCCGGGCATGAAGTTTTTCATGCCCTGTGTCAAATGAAGTCAACTCTGTCCAGCAGGATGGTAGCTGCCAGTCCTTGTGGTATTCCCCATCTTCTGGGGCTGGGGTCAGACTTTTAGGTGCTGGAGCTGAGATGTGAGGAGGGTAGGGAGTAGGAGCAGTTCCTGGCTAAAATGTCACAGCGGTCAACTCTTCTTTCTGAGATTCACTAGGTTTTCTTGAAAAAAATCCTTGTCAATTTCCTCCATGCCTTTTGTAAACTTGCAGAATTTTTTAATTATTGTTTTTGACAACTTTGCTCAGTTTTATCATTGCCTTTTGGGAAAAAGATTTGCTGAGCTCCTCCTTCGGCTATTCCAGAAGTCCCACTCCAACTTTAAAAATTTACAAATTTTTTAAAAACCTATATTACAGTTCTATGACGTCAAACTAGCACATGGACAGTATAATTGTTAGAAGCATCTTGAGGCCCTTTAGTTATCTCCTACGAGCCCTGTAAGTGCAATGTACCATGACTCGGCCCTAAACCATACGGATTTAGGAAACACAATCAGTTATGTATATTCCCTTATGACCCATGGGCAGCTTAAAAGATCATAACAATGGGCATTATCCTGTGGATGGTAGAATATCTGTGAAATTTAGAGGGCAAGTTGATTAAAAAGAGTATATTCTGCTGGGCAGTTCTGTACTTTCATAACTCTGACAAGGTTTCAAGTTTTATGTTTGTGAGAAAAAAGCTAAGCAGGATAGAGTTGAAGAGTGGAAAAGAGCCTTTTAAAATCATCCTCACAAAATAGAAATTAAATATAAAATTGATTGCTGTGATTGCAAACTCTTCACTTACCCCCTTCCATTTTCTGCACTCACTTAGAATTCTTGAGCCTTAATCACATTAGAGTGATGGGAACACATCACAAGAACTGAGACAAAAAATTAAAAGGAATTCTGGCTCTGGGAATGAGATTGCAACTTGTCATAATTCCATACGAAAGTTCTTTTCTTTCATTTTTTTTTTTTTTTTTTTTTTGGTTGGGAGTCTCACTCTGTCGCCCAGACTGGATGCTCCCGACCACCGCAGCCTCGACTTGCTGGGCTCCGGCAATCCTTCTGCCTCAGCCTTCCAAGTAGCTGGAACTACAGGTGCGTGCTACCACGCCTGGCTGATTTTTGATTTATTGTAGAGATGAGGTCTCGCCAAGTTGGCCAGGCAGGTCTCGAACCCACGGGCTCAGGCAATCCACTCACCTCAGCCTCCCAAAGGCGCGGGATTACAGGCTGAGCCACTGAGCCCGGCAAAAGTTCTTTTCTTTTCTTTTTTTCTTTTTTCTTTTTTTGAGTTGGAGTCTCCCTCTGTTGCCCAGACTGGAGTGCAGTGGCACGCTCCCGGCCACCGCAGCTTCGACCTGCTGGGCTCCAGCGATCCTTCCGCCTCAGCCTTCCAAGCAGCTGGAACTACAGGCACGCTACCACGCCCGGCTAAATTTTTGATTTATTGTAGAGATGAGGTCTCGCCAAGTTGCCCAGATGGTTCTCAAACCTGTGGGCTCAGGCAGTCCACTCACCTTGGCCTCCCAAAGCGCGGGATTACAGGCTAAGCCACTGAGCCCAGCCTATTATATTTTCTAATTCTTCTATAGTCATTCTATATTGTAATTTTAAAATTTTAAAAATATTTGCATATGCCAAATTTGCGCGTGCCAGTCGAAGACTCCGTCTCAGCAGGGAAATGGCTATACCTGCCACCGTCGACTAGGGGAGAGGTACTGACCATGGAGTTCACTCCTAAAGGCTACTGCTTACTAATCACAGTGGCGCTGCTCAAGCTTTTTGTGAATCTGAATTATTTCAAATACAGGTTAAAATCCCACCATCTGAGGAGGCAACATTGATGTCCAAGAGAGTCTTGAGGCCAGGTAGTTGAAGGAAGTGGGCACAGCCCTTTTTAGTGGCCAGGCTAGTTCTTTTATTTTTTTTCCAGGTGAGCTCTAAAACTGTGGTGGTGCCTGCAGGGCCTTTGTGATTAAAACAGACCCACAGCATTGGCTAGGATACTGAGAGTAGGGCCCATACCCTAGACAGCTGAGCTTACTGAGAACCAGAAGCAAGGGGCTAGGGCCTGATATAAGGCTGTACTAGAACCCACTTGGGAACCAAGTGTGAGGGTTGGCGAGAGAAAGCTGTGAGGAGGCAGGCAGGTGGGTTTGCAGAACTCCACTCTAACTGCCGCAGATGACTCAGGGCAAGAGTCGCTAAATCAGCCTCAGATCCTCCCTGTCCATGGATGGACCTGCTGGTAAAAAAGCCTTCGGCGCGTGCAGCTGGAGAAGATACCAGGCAGGGACTGATCTGGGTGGTTTTCTCAGTGCCAAGGAGGTGTCTGCCATTATTCACAGTGAGAATAAATAGTCACTGCTGCTGGTGCTGCTATGGGTGTTTCCAGTACAACAAGGTCCAAATCATTTAAAGACAAAATACCCTCTCTGGTTTTCAGGGTTATTATTGCCATTAATTCAAAGGAGAATTAATAGATTAATGGTTAGTGGATATGGCCCTGGAATGGAAACTGAGACTTAGTGCTTGGCCCATTGAGATATTATAGAAAAAAATCATGTAATTAAAATGCATCTCATTCTTCCACTGTCCTGGGCACTGCTGGACAGGGCTTCTCAACCCTGGTACAATGAATGTTTTGGACCAGATAACTCTTTGTTATAGGGGAGAGGGTAGCAGACTGTCTTGTGCCTTGAGGGAGGTTTAGCAACAACTCTGGTCTCTATCCACCAGATCCCAGTAACAGCCCTCTTCCCTATCAGGACAACCACAAGAATCTCCAGACATTGCCAGTATTCCTTAGGAGCAAAATCGTCCCCAGCTGAGAACCACTGCTGGAAAGGTACAAAGGAAGCCTGTTTAAGATACAAGTCTGTTCTTAAGGAATTCACATTTCTGTTGGGTGGACATACCTAATATATGTGGATAATGGGGTAAGAATTAAATATGGACAGCGAACTTCTCAGCATACATAAAAGTCAAAACAGAACAGGCTCGGTGGCTCAGCCTGTAATCCTACCACTTTGGGAGGCTGAGGCGAGTGGATTGCCTGAGCCCACGGGTTCAAGACCCGCCTGGCCAACTTGGCGAGACCTCGTCCCTACAATAAATCAAAAACGAGCCAGGCATGGTAGCGCGTGCCTGTAGTTCTGACTACTTGGAAGGCTGAGGCGGAAGGATCACCGGAGCCCAGCAGGTGGAGGCTGCAGTGGCTGGTAGCATGTCACTGCACTCCAGTCTGGGCGACAGAGTGAGACTCCAACTCAAAAGAAAAAAAAATTAAAATAACACATGGCTGCCTGAACCAGGAATGACGTAAAGAGGAGCCAGAATGGAAGGAGCATTTGAGGTTGGATAGCACTCAACACCTATAGGAAGGTAGAGGGGCTGCAGAGTGAGTGCATCTGTCAAGGAACTGTGGGAACACGTGTGGGGACATAGGAGTGAGGAGGTGGGCTAGGGGCTACTGCCCTGGAACAGAGCCCCATACTCCTTATTTCCCTGTTCCCTAAAAGTTACTTTTCAGACATGAAGTGAGTTCTAGAAACCAGGCCCAACCAACATTCGATGCGATTCTCCTTTTTCTCTTTCCTCGTGTGATTAAACATAAGAATAAAATGTCTGCCAATACTGTAAACTCACAATCCATGATCCCTCATCAGGGACTCTATCTGATAAGATTATTAGTGTGGTATAATAATAACTAACACTAAGTTCTCACCATGTACTAAGCACTGCTTTAAATGTTTTGCATGTGTCAATTCATGTTTTTTCCCAACAGTACTAGTTGTAGTGTGTTGTCATTTTCTCAATTTACATATGAGGAAACTGAGCCGTGGAGAGGTTATGTCTTGAGTATGCCCTAGATTATGCAGCTAATCCGTAGCCTAAACAGGATTTGAATCCAGATGGTCGGGCTCCAGAGTCTGTTTCTCTCTCTCTCTCTCTCTCTCTCTCTCTCCCTCTCCCTCTCCCTCTCCCTCTCTCCCCCTCCCTCTCTCCCCCCTCCCTCTCCCCCTCCTTTTAATCCCTGTCATACTCCTTCTCTACCTGTGTTGATAGAATTGTCATGTGTGACATAGATAGCAAAAAATTACATAGAAAAAATAAACAAGTGTATGGTATTGAATGAATTCCTAGTCTATACCCAGAACTTCTGGCCTTTGGGACATCCAGAACTGTCCCTGAGGTACTGTGTGATTTTCAGGGAGTTTACACTCCAGGGCTACACTGGAAAGAAGCTCAGTGTTTGGAATTAATATCACCAAAAAAATGACTTATGTCTATTGAATGTTAGGAATATGTCTTGCTTTCACCAGAATCTTTTTAAATTGAATATTTTGAATTTGTCTTGTTGCCAGATTTTATGGATTAATGCATTTAATTCATACTCCCCTGGATGTGGAAGTACAGTGCATTCATCTGGAACTGTTTAGAAAAAAAAGAATGCCTTGTGTTTGTATAGGTCATTTTTGTTTTTGTTTTTTTTTGAGTTGGAGTCTCACTCTGTCACCCAGTCTGGAGTACAGTGACATGCTCACGGCTACCAAAGCCTCGATCTGCTGGGTTCAGGCAATCCTTCTGCTTCAGCCTTCCAAGTAGCTGGAACTATAGGCATGCGCCACCATGCCCAGCTAATTTTTTGATTTATGTAAAGACGAAGTCTCACCATATTGCCCAGGCTGGTCTCAAACCCCTGGACTCAGGCAGTCCTCTCACCTCAGCCTCCAAAAATGCTGGGATTAAAGGCATGAGCCACACACAAGGCTAGGCCATTTTCAATTAAATCATTTAACTTTATTCTCATAACAACTCCAGAAGCAACACTGCTTATGAACCAGAAGAGTTCGCATTAATCTCTTCATTCCTTTGCCTTTTATTATTGTCTTGCCAAAAATACGTGGCAAAAAACATGTTGTAATCCTGTTTTACAGTTGAAGAAACAGAGGTACAGGAAGATGAAAACAATCACTCAAGGAGGCAGAAGCAGAATTTAGGTGTGTAATTCTCCTGAGCCCCCTGGGTAGACCCCAAATCTGAAACGAGGTTGGAAACCACAGTCTCTCTACACAGAGACTCCATGTTCTGCCTCTACCCAGTTGGTATCCTGCCAACCCCAGCGCATGTGCTTTTCTGTGTTTCCTGTGTTCTCACTGTGTTTCCCTGCCTGATGTGCTTCCCCATCTCCAAGGGAGAGAACGATTCACCCCTCACCAGTGTGTTAGGTATAGGCAGTTTCCTTGTCCTCTCTGAAACCTCAGTTTTCTCATCTATAAAATGTAGTCAGTATGCCCTGCTACCTACTGCTGAAGATTAGTGACCATGAAGGTATTTACTCTTCTCACTCTGGCCTAACACTCACCTGCTTTGAGAAATCTTTTTTTTTTTTTTTAATTAAAATCTTTCTCTGATTAAAATCTCTTCTGCTCTGAGGGTTGAGATGAATTGTATGGTGCTAGATTAAAGTTAGAAATATCCATATGAAGTCTTGCATATTTTAATGCTTATGTGGATAGATAGATACAGATAAAAATATAGACATCCAT
The DNA here is from genome assembly GCF_000164805.1 of Carlito syrichta. Lineage (NCBI taxonomy): Eukaryota > Metazoa > Chordata > Mammalia > Primates > Tarsiidae > Carlito > Carlito syrichta. The sequence goes on along the minus strand of NW_007247266.1, from coordinate 260,677 downwards.
ATATACCTAGGGTCATATGCATACATATATTTCTAGCTCAGTCCCCAAAGAGCAATGAGCATACCTAGTGCTTAGCTCTTGGTTTCTGAATATCATTTTCCAACAGAATGAACCAGAGCTCCTTGGAGAAATGACTTGTTCTTGGGTTTGGAGAGGATGATAGAAGAGCCTAGAGCATCTTGTAGTGCCAAAAAGTAAGGAAATGCTCAAGAAAAAGTGAGCATGGCAAAAGGAAACAGAAGCCAATGTAACAATCTCCAATGGCCAAAGCTGGGGCATATTTAACAAAATAAATACATGTAGTATTGGATTACAACCCAACAACAACAACAAAAAATCCATGAGGCCATATCAATTTAAATAAACAAGCGTAGAAAAGGGATACATATTCCTTATAGAAGAATTTAAATTATTAAATACAGAAGGGGTGAAGAAAATTGAAAATCACAGTGAGAACTCCACAGTGGATTACTGCAGGCAAGCTCCACTGATGATGCTAAAATCAAGGCAAGACGTTGAGAAATGGTCTTTCTGTAGCCTCAGAGTATCTCTCCCAGAAGTTGTTACTGTCATGGTTTAACATATGGGACAAATTCTTTAGTCTTCTCTCTCCATTAAATGAAGCTTAATTCCCCTCCCTTGAATGTAGTGACTCACTGCTAATGAATAGGGAATGAAAAAAGAAAATGAGCCGGGCTCAGTGGCTTAGCCTGTAATCCCGCTCTTTGGGAGGCCGAGGTGAGTGGATTGCGTGAGCTCGCAGGTTCGAGACCTGCCTGGACAACTTGGCAAGACCTCATCTCTACAATAAATCAAAAACTAGCCGGGCGTGGTAGCATGCACCTGTAGTTCCAGCTACTTGGAAGGCTGAGGCAGAAGGATCGCCAGAGCCCAGCAGGTCGAGGCTGCGGTGGCCGAGAGCGGCCACTGCACTCCAGTCTGGGCGACAGAGGGAGACTCCAACTCAAAAAAAAAAAAAGAAAAAGCAAATGAGTAGCTTTGCAATGGAGAAACCCAGCAGACACCACCTTAACCAAGTGATCAAGGAGAATGTAATGTCATGTTGATGTCCCGTACTCCCTGATACGATGCAATGAGAAAGATACTTCTTCACAGTGGTATTCTGAAAATTCATAACCGCCAGTCAAGGAGCGTCCTGCAAAAATGTCTGACCAGTACTCTTCAAAAGGTCCAGGGTCATGAAAGGGTGAAGACAAGGAAAAACTGTTTTGAATTGGAGGCAGCTAAGGGATATGATAACTAAATGCAATGTGAGATCTTGAATTGGATCCAGGAACAGAAAAAGGACATTAATGGAAAAAATGGGGAAATTCTAATAAATGTTTGTAGTTAGTAATGTTGTCCCCACATTAATTTCTTAGTTTATAATTGTATAAACTAAGAAATTGATGATTAAAAAAATTTTTTTTATTTTAAAGATATGGGGGCCAGACTCCGTGGCTCAGCCTGTAATCCCAGCACTTTGGGAGGCTGAGGCAAGAGAATTGCCTGAGCCCCCCACGGGTTCAAGACCAGCCTGGGCAACTTGGCGAGATCTCATCTCTACAGTAAATTTTTTAAAAAAATTAACTGGGTGTGGTAGTGAGTGCTTGTAGTTCCAGCTACTTGGAAGGCTGAAGCAAAGGGATCGCTGAAGCCCAGCAGGTCGATGCTGGGGTGGCCATGAGTGTGCCACGGCACTCCAGCCTCGGCGACCGAGTGGGACTCTAACTCAAAAAACAAAAAGCAAAAAAAATTAAAGATATGGGTTACAACACTGAGATACCACCTCACCCCAGTAAGCATGGCCATCATTAATAAAACAAACAGCAACAGATGCTGGCAAGGATGCAGAGAAAAAGGAACGCTTTTACACTGCTGGTGGGAATGCAAATTAGTGCAACCTCTTTGGAAGACAATGTGGCGATTTCTGAAAGAACTAGAAATTGATCCTCCATGTGATCCAGCAATCCTCCTACTGGAAGTATACCGAGAGGAACCCAAATTATTCTACAAAAAAAGATCCCTGTACACACGTTTGTTGCAGCTCTATTTACAATAGCAAAACATGGAACCAACCATGCTGCCCATTGAAGCTGGACTGCATTTTAAAAAGTGGTACATGCATATAATGGAATATTATGCAGCCATAAAGAAGGACAAACATATGGACTTTGCAGTAACTTGGATGAATTTAGAGTCAATCATACTCAGTGATCTATCACGGAAACAAAGAATAGAGTACCATATGATCCCACTCATGCAGTGGACCTTGAACAATTATTATAATACTATAAGAAAGGGATTGGCAGTAGTGGGAAACTGCCAGGGGAAGGGTGGTTGGATTGGCAGTTGAGGGAAACTGCCAGGGGAGAGGGGGCACACCTCATCAACAAGGGTACCTGCATAATGAACATTTGTATACCTAACCCTGAATTGTACCCCAAATCTTTAAAATAAAAAATTTAAAAGTTAAAAAAAAAGATATGGGGTACAATTCAGGGATAGGTATACAAATAATCCTTATGTAAGATCTTAGTGCCAGGAGAAGCTGGGTGAAGAGTATATTTTGCAGCTATATTGTATTATCTTTGCAGCTCTTCTGTCAACCTAGAATTATTTCAAAATAAGGTTTTTAAAGTTCTTCCTGCATTTTTCTCATTATGTATTTCATCAGCACTTGCATTTATTTACTCCACAGGACCACAGTCCATTTATTTATATCTTAACTAGTAATTCTGCTGTTTCAAATATTTATGTTGCCACGGTTATTGTATGAACACCAAAGAAAAAAAAATCTACTGGTGGGTTACCAGAACACTTACCTAGTGGGGGAAGCCTATACTATTAGGGACCGCCCTCAAAAAAGGTAATTCCAGGGTTTGGGGGGGTACCCCCCCCTTGTATATTTAAGGTATATAAAATGAATCTTTGCTATAGAGATACATTTAAAATTAATTATCAAATCAAGCTACTTAACATTTCCATCACTTCATATACTTACCATTTTTTGTGTGGGGTGAGAACATTTAAGATCGCCTAGCAAGTTTCAAATATACAGTACATTATTATTATTAATTATAGTTGCCATGCTGTACATTTGATCTCCAGAACCCATCCTATAACTGAAATTTTGTACCCTTTGACCAAATTGCCCCCATCTTCTCTACCCCCAGCCCCTGGCAACTACTATTCTATTCTGTTTCTGTGAATTCAACTTCTTTAGACTCACTTGTAAGTGAGGACATAAAGTATTTGTCTTTCTGCGACTAGGTTAACTTAACATGCTCCAGTTTCATCCATGTTGCTGCAAATGGCAGGATTTCCTTCTTTTTAAAAGGTTAAACAGTATTATTCCATTGTGTATATATGTACTACACTTTCTTTATCCATCATCTGTCGACTAATACTTAGATTGTTTTCATTTCTTGGTTACTATAACATAATGCTGCAATGAACAGGGGAGTGCAGATATCTCTTTGATATACTGATTCCTATTCCTTGGGACATGTATCCAGAAATGGGACTGCTGGATCATTTGGTAGTTCTGTTCGCACTGCTTTCCATAATGGCTGTACCAATTTACAGAACTGTCAGCAGTATATAGGGCTTCCCTTTTCTCTATACCCTCACCATCAATTGTTATCTTTTGACATTTTTATAATAGCCATCCTAACAGGTATGGGGTGATAGCTAACGGGGGTTTTGATTCACACTATCCTGATAGTGATGTTGAACACCTTTCACATACCTGCTGGCCATCTGTGGATCTCCTTTGGAAAAATATCTACTCAGGTCTTTTGCTCATTTTTAAAATAAGATTTTTGTTGTTGTTGTTCAGCCTCACTAGTCATCAAAGAAATGCAAATTAAAACTACACTGAGATACCACCTAACTCCAATCAGGATGGTTATCATCAATAACTCACAAAACAGATGCTAAAGAGAATGTGAGGAAAAGGGAACATTTCTACACTGTTGATGGGAGTGTAAACTAGTACAACCTCTGTGGAAAACGGTGTGGCGATTCCTAAAAGATCTAAAAATCGACCTTCTATACGACCCCGCAATCCCCCTACTGGGAATATACCCAGAAGAACTCAATTCACTCTATAAAAAAAGATACCTGCATACATATGTTAATTGCAGCGTTGTTCACAGTAGCAAGAACATGGAACCAACCATGTTGCCCATCAAAAGAGGACTGAATTTTAAAAATGTGGTACATATGCGCGATGGAATATTATGCAGCCATAAAGAAGAACAAAATCATGAATTTCACAGCAACCTGGATGGACTTAGAGTCTATGACACTGAGTGATCTTTCACAGAAACAAAGAACTGAGTATCACATGTTCTCACTCATAAGTGGATCTTGAACAACTACTGTAATACTATAAGAAAAAGATTGACAGTAGCAGGAAACTGTGGGGGGTGGGGTGGGGAGGTAGGATTGGCAGTAGTGGAAATCTGCTTGGGGAAAGGGGGCACACCTCATCAACAAGGGTACCTGCATAATGAACATTTGTACACCTAACTCTGAATTGTACCCCACATCTTTAAAATAAAAAAAATTTTTTTAATATATAAATACTTTAAATAAATTAAATAAGATCTTTTGTGATTGAGTTGTATGAATCTCTTATATATTTTGGATGTTAGCCTCCTGTCAGATAAATGGTTTTCAAATATTTTCTCCCATTCTGTAGGTTGCCTTTCCATTTGTTGATTGTTTCCTTTGTTGTGCACAAGCCTTTTAGTCTGTTATAGTCAAGCCTTTTAGTTTGATTTTTTTTTCTTTTGTTCCCTATGCTTTTAGGGTCATACTCATAAAGTCACAGTTCACCTTTCTTAACCTCTATTTATCTACCTGAATATTAAAAGGAGTTAGAGCATGTGATTTTTAAAGTCCCTTCTAGATCAAGAGTGTGATGGGTAGCTTAGCTTTTTTTTTTTTTTTTTTAACAAAAGTATTATAACCAAAAAAAGAGGAATCACTCAGTGACTATAAAGTATCTGGAAAAGTTTCTAAAGTGGGGTGAGATCAGTGGCTTTATCCATGAGGAGAGGTGGTGTAATGGCCCAGTGGATGTCACTGCAGCAGGTGTAAGGTGGCCGGAAGACTAGACCACAGTCCAGGGACACTCCTTTTTTCTCTCCAGAATCCTGTAATGCCTATCTAGTTTTAAGATAAATCAAGCACTTTCACTTGGTTTACACAACCCTTCATGGGTTGACCCAGTTTATACCTCTCCTGACCTCATTTTCCCGGCACAGCTGTATCAGTGGTGAGTTTTTCTCCCTTGCTTTCTTTTGCAACGCCTTTTCTTTTCCTGGCCTGTGTACCTGCTACACCCTCTTCCCAGTATTCTTTTCCACCCCTTCACCTCTTCTATTTCCATTACCATTTCTTCCAGGAACTCTTTCCTGAGTCCCCTCTGGGTCTGGGTGAGGGGACCTTGCTATATACTCCTTTAACATTGATCCTCCCCTGTCATTAGTGCTTGACATGCTGCATTATATGTGGTCACTGATTTTCTGTTGCCCTCTTGGGACTGTGAGCCTGAGGTTGGGAACATGTTTGTTTTGTTGCATTACTATTCCCTAACCGAGCTGATGGCACCAAAATGCTCAGTAAATACTTGTTGGTGAATGAATGTGTGAACAAATGAGCAATATTAAATCTAAATCAGGTTACTGAGAAGACTTTCTGAAATCCACGCTAGAGATCTTTAGTGGGAAACCACCTTGATAATCAGGTTACAATCCATCTTAGCAATGAAGTATGATTTTTTTTTGGAGAATCGTTTTATCATTTGTATTCCAAGACACCCTCTGAACAGTAAGAAGAGTCTAATAGAAAATTGAGGGGGAAAATCACTGGCATTAAACCTAGGATTTTAATCCTAGGAATAAATAATAGTAACAAAGAGCCTATCATAGCTTTTAGTTTATAATCTAATTTAATGAAGTATTTGAGTGACAGATCTTTCTTTTGTGTTTATATTTGAACAGTGATAGAACAATTTTATAGAGTTTCTAAATATTTTAAATTGCAGATCATCATTAAATTTTTGGTATCTTGTCACTTTAAATTAAGTAGAGTTTTATGTTTAAACATTTCACAGCATTTTAGTATCCTGGGTGCCTCACACATCAGTTGTCTCTTTCAGTGGCTGGGTAAGAGAATAGAGTTGAATGTTATGGTTGATGCCAGCCACAGTAGACCAGATACTATTGTATGCATCTGCAGTTGACCTGCACAAATAGAGTGGATGGTGTATTTATTTGGTTATCTGAGAACTTCATTGACCAAAACAACATCTGACTTAACTCCACGAGCAAGCTTTGTCAGTGGAGTGCTTCCAAGTGCTTCCAAGAACATTCATTTTAATCCGAATCTCAAGTCACACATAAGATACAAGGGACAGGGACGGAAGGTTTTTAGCTCTTTATCCACAGTCTTTCAAGAACAACATTGGTTGCTAAGGAACAGCAACAGCATATTCTTGTGCAAACAATTGGTCTGCTGGGAATTCGCATGACTTTTTCAACCAGGCTTTCTCCCAGAAGACATAATATCTCTTTTTTTTTTGTCTGCCAGTATGATGGCAACATGCTGAATCAGTTCGCTTCATCTGTTTTGGACAAGAGCATCTCAGGTGAACCTTCATAACTAAGGGAAGAAGAGCAGTAAGGATGACATACTTACTCTCCATTGAATAATGATTTGATTCTGGAAAGAAAGAATAAGAAGAGGAAATTCATCTTTATGGTTGTTTTAGAAACTGCCGCCATCTGTTTGGTTATACCTTCGTTACATGACTCCTCTATATATCCCCTGGGTTACAAGGTCATGATTTCTGTTTCACAGACAAGGCAATTCATTGGCTTATTCTAGAGAAATGAGAATGTAACTCTTGGAGCCTGAAGAGCATGCAAACTTGCTGGAATTTTTAGACCTTATTACCTAAAAGATCACTTTTAAGCTGTTTTCTGAAATGCCCTTATCTAAGCCTTTTAAATGAGAGCCAATTCAAATTTTTTCACTTTAATGTACATTGGAACACAGCAAGCATTTCCTCTAGCTCTTAAAATTCGTTCAATGTAGCAGTTAAGGGCAACGTAATTAAAAAAGAACTGACAATATCATTATGCTGGTGAGCAAAATAGAACTAATTTCAGACTAGCGTCCTACCTCTAGGCTGCAAAGAGCTTTGATTCAATATTTGGGCTTGTTTCCTTTTGTGCTCAGGCCAGGATTCAACCGTGATGGAGGTTGGTTCTGTTGTGCTTTTAAATAATATAAATGGGTTTTCAGAAGACGTCAACACTAACCAAAGAAAATCAACCTTGAATTTGTGCAGGATCAGGTAGATTATTGTGTCAAACATCATTCTAAACAAGATGTTCCTAGAAGACATAGAATGATATGAGGTTGGCAGTCAGGAGACCCAGATTCCATCTCGGCTTCATCTTAAACTATGTGATGCCAGGCAAATGCTTGAATTTCTTTGGAGCAGGTATATTCCGAAGAAATATACCTTCCAGTCCTAAAACTTCACTATATGTTAATATCTGAGCTCAGGTAGCTCAAGTGGAAGCATTTGGCAAAATTCAAAGGAAAGTAATACTGTGACATTTAGGGAGTACTTTTTCTAATGTTTTTATGCATTCTCATTTAATTCCCACAGCAACCCTATGAAGTAAGTACTGTTATTATCCACTTTTATAATGAAGAAAGTGAGGGAAGTTAAGTCTGTGGTTAGTTGGAGACTGGTCAGTCAGACTATCAGGGAACTTCTTTCACCCTTATCACCTCTCCTCTGTATTCGAACTCTGGTGCTAATCAAGGGCCTGACTTTTGAGCCTTCCAGTCTTGCCCTGGCAGGAGCCCTGAGTTCACTTTGGTATTTTCAGAAGGAATCCTGCCTTTGGGGATCTATGGAAATGACTTTATGATGGCGAAATGACTTAGTGAATTTGCAAACAGGAGCTTTCAGAATCAAAACAAAGACAGAGGAGAGTCTGCAAATCTGCAGTGGTTTATGTAATAAGAATGATGCACTTCCAGTAGTGTGTGGTGTGATCTGGTGTGATAAGAAAGGGAAACACATGCATATACTTACATGCATCTGTAAAACCTCGCACCTACAAAAGCAGGTAGCATCTCGAGGACATCTCCAAACACACCAGCCTTAAGTTCTCCCTAACAGTAAAGTAGGAGACTTCATCTAGTTGACCTCTCTCTCCTGAGGTGCTCAAAGCACTGTCTTGGTGTTCAGAAAATAGTGATTACAAGGCAACCCAATACATACTCACAAATATTTTGCCTTTTATGACTCTCAGCAGTGGCTAAGGTGTTGTGGAGAATGCAAAGTCAGTTAAATGATGATAAGTCTTCAGCAAACAGAATTTAGAGGTAGAGTACATGTATAACATACATGAAGAGATAAGTAATGTCAGATAATGTGTTTAATGAATAGTACAAATAAATACCAAGTTGGAATGAACTTCAAATTATGGATGCAAAGATTTGTACCTCAGTAGCCTTTTAACTAAAAGATTAGAATATGGAACTCCAAAAACCATTTAACTTATACCATGTGATTTACACAAGTCACATAATCTTTCTGAGCCTTAATGTATTTCACTTGTAAAACAGGATGTTGATAGAACCCAAAGTGTAAGGGTAGAATAGAAATCAAATGAGATAATGGATTTGAAAAACTTTGCAAAGTTCTTATATGATGTAATTTGTGATGTTCACCAGAAATGTCCAGTTCTGTGCCTTTTAGGCATGTGGTAGAATTGTACTACCTTGCCCCTTTGCAGTGAGGTATGGCCATTTAATTTACTGTGGCCAGTAAAATGTGAGCCCAAGTGGATACTCATCACTTGTAGGTAGAAGCCTCTAAGAGCCTGTTTTCTCCTTTTTCTGCCACTGTTTTCTCCTTTTTCTGCTACTGTGATTGTGGAAGCAATGTTGAGCCTTCATCAGTCTGGGGTCTCTTGAATGGTCGTGATGAGCAAAGCCTCAGCTGCCTGACTCTGAGTATAGAACACAAGCAAGAAATGAATTTCTGCCCTGTTAAAGTAATGAGATAATTGGGGTTGTTTGTTACTGCAATGCGATCGCCTAGAATACGCTAGCTGTAATTATATCATTCATCCTCAATATTACTCGAATGCCTGCGTATTATGTTTCTAGATATACTATCTGAGTAGTGTATGCTGCATGTTGGGGTTCATATCTCTGCTGCCTTTTTTAATTCACTTTTTCAAAAAAGATGTTGACGTCAAATTAGTTATGCTTTTTTCTCATCTTTCCTGTCAAATATTTAAGGAATCTAAGACCAAAAATAGAACAGGGCTTTTCGGTCTACTTCTATTTTTTTTAAAGTTTATTCAAAGGGAAAGGTTTCTGATCAGGACAAAATTTCTACACAGATCATAACAATATTTGGAAGAGTGGTTGAATACAATTAAAGACAAGCTATCTTTATTGTACATTTTTTTTTTACAAGTCTGTAGTTATTATCACAGAATTATACTGGGACTTACAATATTGGGCAAAGTAAACTGTTGCACAGATTTTAAGTTCTTACTTTCCTTGACTCACTTTTCTCACTTAAAGAAAGTTGGAGCCATTTTAGAGCATGTGACCATGAGCTTAAGAGCTATGCAAGGAATGGCATTCTGAGTAAGAATACTTTTAACAAGTTCAGCGTGACACATTGTCTTGGAGGGTGCCTAAGACAGAAATATTTTATATTATGCTCTTTTCTGCATGGAATAATACAGTAAGCATTCAGTGTAACAATCACTAGCCCTCATCCTCTGAGCCATCAGCTAGAATGGGGATTCACATGCATCCATTGAGTGTCACTCTCTCTGAGTGTGTGTGAGTCGGGCAAATTAGTCCTTCTCCCCGCTTTGTTCTGGATAACAATTAGCCCACTGTGATGCTTTTGAAAAGCTGGTTGGTGCCAGCACTGGAGACTGTGACATGCATGTCCTTTGAGTGTTTAGTCTCTTTAGACTGAACAGATTAACTCATCTTTTTGGAGCAACGCCTACATACCATATGCCAGGTGCCGGACAAGTGGGTTATCTCCTGTAAGCCTCTTAACAATCCTGTGAGTCCCGGCAACTCCTTTTTATAGATTCAGATAAAACCAAACACAAAAACACGGAGCTGAGTTCTGCCCTCCTTGTTTATCTCTGTTGTACCTCATATGTCTTAGACATTGGTTAGATGTGAAATAGGCTGATCTAAGGAAGCAAACCTTTTAGTTATTTTTTAACATCACAAAAGTGACATTTTTTAAATAGAAAATTTAAAAATGCCGTAGAGTCAAAAGGAGAGAAACTGCCCATAATGCCACCATGTGTGATGAGGCATCGTTGATACTTTGGCAAGCAGCCCCCTTCCTGAGCCCGAGTGGGTACAGTGTTTGTGGAGGGAGAGGGGAGGGAGTATTGTCTCGCTTCCAGCCATGCTTGGAGAATCAAGTGCCTGTAAGATGAGGGGCAGGAGTATTAATTCAGTTAAGTAGGCAGTCCGACAGAAGCTGTCACAAGGCTAGTATCCCTGGCTCCTGTCTCCGGTTGACCTTTCCCACAGCTGGCCAGTGTCAGCCAGCCACTAATCAAGACTTGTTAAAAGTTGGCTAACACGGCCGAGTAACAGCTCAGCCCAGAGAGATGTTTACCAGGCTGTAAAAATTCCACTAGCCTTTCCCCCTGAGGGAAAGTGCTACAGTCATGTGCATCTCTTGATGCCTGGAATGAATCACCCAGAGAAGGACAGTGAAAGTGCAGGAGAAATCACATTCATTATCTCCCCAGACCTTCACTTCTGACACCCACTATTCCTGATCGATTATCCTCTGTGGCTCCCCCTATTTAAATGAGGTGTGGGAGATATTCCACATGTTACTCATCATACCAGTCGGTGGTGATAAGTATTTGCTGCAGACACACCCCAAATCGGGGTTCAGCCTGAGAGACCACATGGGTTCCTGGCTTCTCACGGGAAGACATTCAAGAGTGACCCCTAAGTAGGAGACAAAAAAACAAGTTTCTTAAAGACATGGGGTTATAGGGACATGTCTACTCCATAGTTAGAACAGTCTGTGGGCATCACTGGGGTTTCAGTTGTCAAAGAAAAGTATATTCGTTGAAATAACAGAACAGGCGGCCTCATAGGCAGAGCGACCTGGGCTAGTCTGTAGGAAGAACAGCAGCCATGCATCATCGGGATTTTATGTTTGTAGCTATCTCTTGATTATATGCTAAGCAAGGGGTAGATTATTCATGGGTTTTCCAGGAAAGGGGCAGAGAGTTCCTGAAATTGAAGGCTCCTCCCCCTTTTAAACCGTAGAGGGTGACTTCCAGGTGTCGCCATGGTAATTATAAGCTGCCATGGTGCTGATGGGAGTGTCTTCCAGCATGCTAATGCAGTGTAGTTAGGGGACAGTGAGCAACAAGGACAAACAGAGGTTATTTTCAACCCCATCTTGGTCCCAGCTGGTGCCACTGGATCGGGACCTTCATTTTGGAAGCTGGTCCTGCTGGTTCCCTGTCCCATACTCATCACTGTGACATATTTTAGGCTTTCCCACCTAGAAACTAGTTTTTGTTCTAGTCTTGCTGATTAAGTCAGTTACATCCCCACAGCCCATTTCCCTGGAATTTAGGTATTATAAAGCATTTATACACTTGTGCATCTCCCTATGTTCTCTTTGGCTGCTTTTGTCCAGGCTCTAAGAGGCTGAATTGATTTTCCTCCCTCTACTCTAAAGAATCCACCCCTGTGGCTACTTCATGTTCGAGGGCTCTTATACTTTTCTTGGCATCTTTCTCAAAAGTAGAAGCACATCTTGCAGTCAGACTTATTTTCAAAAGTAGAAGCACATCTTGCAGTCAGACTTACGTAGCTCTGACCCTGGGCCAGGCACCGTTCCACACCACATGTTCCTGCTGACTGACTTAATGCTCACAGAAGACCCTATCAGCAGGCACTGCTGTTGTTCCCATCTTGCAGATGAGGAAAATGAGTAACAGAGAGGTGATAGTCTTGTGCAAGCTCATACAGCTGAAGGTGGCTCATCTGGGATTCGTACATCGGCAACAGGGCTCTAGGGCGTCTTTGCTGTGAGTGCTACACTGTGTCCAGCCTGTACCCCTTCAGTCTCCTTCTGTTTTCACTTTTTTTCTGAACTTCATAACCTATTGCAGTCTTTTTTTGTCTTGTTCTACTTTATAAAGAGGACCCACCCGGCAAAAGCACAGAGAGAATGTCATGGCTCTGCTCCTGACCTCACTGCAAGTGAGAATCCATGTTGAGAAGCATGGGGAGAGGCAGAGTCGAGCAGAACACGCCTGGGTTCACAGTCAGCTTCCTTGTTAACAGTCACCTGCTTTGTCAAGGACTGCAGCGATCTCGTGTGTGCTCGGGAGGACTGGCTGCTTTCTGGTCAGTCTAGGCAGAAGGTGCTCTCCAGGGTAGGTTGGCTTCCTTCAGGGCCACAGCACCTCCCGTAGTCACTTAGCCTCGGTCAAAGTCCTCGACTCCAGGCAGGTCTGACAGGAAGGGAACACACAGCGTGTGCTAGCTGGGGATGGGAATTCTTAGTATCTGTGATGAAAGTGAAGCAGGTGCTAGAAAGGGGCTGCATCTCCTTGGTCAGTGGGCCTGGCGTGATACTGTGGGAACACATGTGTGTTCCCATTTCTCAAACCATAGCCACGCCTAGGGGTTGGCCTTGGTTCTAGATGGTGCTCTTTGATCTGCCATCAAGAAACAAGATAAGGCTTAATTTCCATACTAGTTGCTAGAAGATTCTGAACCCCAGGAATATTTCCGAGTGACTGAATGCTGCTCCTCCAGGTTTAGGTTAAAGGTATGTTAACCTCGGACTCTGGAACAAGGTTTCTTGCAATAGGGCATAGTGGGCTGGCCATCTCGTGCCACTACTCTCAAATGCTTTCCATTTATAGAAAAATTGGTGGAGTTCCTCCCAGGGTGGATCTAACCGGTTGATCATGTCTTGCTGCCACTGCTAACCTGGCCATGCCTTTACATCTCTGTTGGCTTTGTGAATTTGTCTATGAACTCTGCAAGTTCCTCAACTCTACCATCCTGTCCAGATTCTTATGCCCCTGGGTCAGTCCAGCACCGTCCTTCTGCCAAGCCTTCAGCTGTGTACAACTTCATATCCATCTTTGTGGGACTCTTTGAGGATTTCATGCAAGGCATAGTATCTGGCGTTAATGTGACTCTGTCACCTGCATCCTGTGACGGCCTCCTAACTGGTCCTCCTGTTTTTACTCTCCCGGCCCCACCTCCAAAAGCCGTAGCCAATATGACCTTTGAAAAATGAACATTCTATTCTGTCATGTACTTGCTTAAAATCCTCCAGTAACTTCTCAGTTTATTGTATGTTGAATAAAACCCAAGCATCTCAACCAAGCCTGCATAGCCCTGCAAGACCTGGTCCCGCCTCCACCTCAGATGTCATTTTGTTCCATCTTGTCTTTTTGAATCAAGCATACCAGTCTTCTCCCTCCCTAACACTTAGATGCCTGCACTGGCACTTGTGTCTGTGTCCACTGGTCTTTACGTGGCTGGCCTCTTCACATCTTCGGTGTCAACTTAGCAACCTCCAGGGTTCTTTCATCACTCAGTCTTCAGTAGTTACCAATTCACTCTTCATGCCACTTATTCACTTGTCCATTATCTCTCTACCCACTAGAAAATAAGTTTCATGGGGCATGGATCTTTCTTTTTTTGAGTTGGATTCTCACCCTGTTGCCCAGGCTGGAGTGCAGTGGCACGCTCACGGCCACCACAGCCTCGACCTGCTGGGATCAGGTGATCCTTCCAACTTAGCCTTCCAAGTAGTTGGAACGACAGGCATGCACCACCATGCCCAGCCATGAGGCAGGGGTTTTTTAAGTCCTGTTCTCTGTTGGATTTCCATTGCTTAGAATAGTGCCTAGGACATCATAGGTGTTCAGTTAATAGTTACTGGAGGAATAAATGACATGTGGTAAGTGCTTAGTAAATGTGAGCTATTATTATTAATTACGTTATATAAAAACAAAAAGGTGAAATCTTAGTATAACTGGGGTTTCAGTTAGCCCTGATTCTATGCAGTAATATGTTCAAAGAAATAGCTGTGTGGCAGAAAAAATATGACTAAAAGCAACTGACACCTTAATTATTCCCTCAAGAAAATGCCCAAAGTGGGAGAACATATTTTTCACCTGTGACAAAGTGTGTTAAAATCTTGCCTCACGATCTCAGATAGTCACAATGTCCAACACAGGCAGCCGCTCTGCCAAGTGTACCTTTGTCTCTCTGCCAACCCCCAGCCAAAGAACTCTCCCTAAAACCTGTATCCTGGCTGAATGCCTTTAGGTGTTGTTACCCTTTTTTTTTTCCTGACCTAGTTTCTAAATCAGTGTAACAAATGATCAGGAGTGAAGCAGGCCCCCTTGGAACCTGGAGTGGAGTCATGGGTATTAGAGGGGAGGCTGGGAATACCCAGGTTGATGGATTTTGTACACCTGCTAGACATACTGCATGAAAGGGTAAACTGATGACAGATTTTAGAGAATTCTAAACTGAGAGGTACTTAAGTAAGACAATACTAAATAGTTGTACTTGGGGTTCTTTAAATCCTCAAAATGCCTGCGTGGTATATACAGGCACACAGAAGGTAGATCCCATAAATGTTGTTATTCTGCTACAAAGCTTGAATCCAAGATAGATCATCTATACTATCACAAAGATCATGCATTAAAACCACGTGTTCACTCCACAGTCCTTACTTTATTGGCTCTGATTAGATGTAGTTATTGACTTGCTTTTTTTTTTTTTTTTTGAATCAGAGTCTCACTCTGTCGCCCAGGCTGGAGTGTAGTAGCATGCTCACGGCCTCTCCAGCGTCAACCTGCTGGGTTCAGGCGATCTTTCTGCCTCAGCCTTCCAAGTAGTTGGAACTACAGGTGCATGCCACCATGCCCAGATATATATTTTATATTTTGTAGAGACGAGGTCTTACCAAGTTGCCCAGGCTGGTCTCAAACCCTTGGGCTTAGGCAATTCTCTTGCCTTAGCCTCCCAAAGTGCTGGGACTACAGGCTTGAACCACTGTACCTGGCTTTTTTTTTTTTTTTTTTGAGTCAAAGTCTCACTCTGTCACCCAGGCTGGAGTGTGGTGGCATGCTCGTGGCCACTGCAACCTCGACCCACTGGACTCAGGTAATCCTTCTGCCTCAGCCTTCCTAGCAGCTGGAACTACAGGTGCATGCTACCATACTTGGCTAATTTTTTAATTTATTGTAGAGATGAGATCTCGCCAAGTTGCCCAGGCTGGTCTTGAAACCCTGGGCTCAGGCGATCCTCTCTCCTCTACCTCCCAAAGTTCTGGGACTACAAGCATGAGTCACTGTGCCCAGTGACTTGCTTTATTATTATTTTTTAGCTACCATGGAGTAGAAACCAAACCTCATGAGCCACTGTGCCCAGTGACTTGCTTTATTATTATTTTTTAGCTATCATGGTAGAAGCCAGGCCTAAAGTGGAAGGGGAATGGTTAGAGATAGACAAAAGGACGTGATAGCAGTTAGCCTGAGTGAGCAACCAAGATGAAGTGATCTCACCACACACTCTAACAGTGGACCTGGTTCCTAAATTGAGGGCAAGTCAACGCAGGAGAATGTTCCAGTCATGTTTTTATCTCTGAGTTGTTCCTCCAGTAGTGAGTTCTGGCTTCCAGAGCCTTCAGTGCTCTCAGTTCACCTCACTTAAGTCCAACACAGATCTGTAAGACCCTTAATCTTGCAAGTGAGGTCTGGGGAAAGCAGGGCTTTCCTCTGCAGTATTTCCAGGTCTGCAGAGCAGCTTTCCTGAGTCCTGGTCTTCATGAGCACACTGTTCCACCCAGCTGACCTCAGCTGACTCATCAGGTTAGAAACAGTTGGGAATAGATATTCTTTCCCTGGGGGATCCTGGTTGTATAATCACTATCATTTGTATGCAGTTAAATGATTTGCAGAACAGCACAGTTCATAGCTCCCAGCTGCATTCTGTCTGTTTATTTCTGGCATCATATAAAACAGTGTGCTGAGAATGTGGTTTCCAAAAGGTAAATGGACATGAGCATAGCATCTGGGCTAGGGTTTTCTCCCACCCCATGTGGATTTTAGTGGAAGGCCTGCATCCAAGGATCCTGGGTTTAATGTCTGTGGCTTGCTTTCCAGTCGCCTGCCTGTCAGTCTCCCTGGCTTTACCTGCCACAGTCCTGAGCCTCTCAGCTGCCATCCCCTAGAGAGTGCCAAGGGAAAGAGCTAAACATAAATATTCATGAGGGCAAGAGATTGGATGGCAGAGGATGGTCTGAAAACCCTTTTTCCAAGATGAACTGCTCGCTTCTTCGCTTGCTTTCCCTTTCTTCTCACCCATGGCCCTGGAGTAAATGGACATATAAAGTGGCCATTATCCTCTCCATCTGGTGGAGAAGAGGCAGGACATATGGATAGTGGCAGCCAAGAGAGGTACAGGAACAGCACATGCTTTCCTGGGATGGCATGGGGTTTTCCAACCCAACTTACACCATTGATGGGTTCATTGTCCAAATATTCCTCATACACCCTGGGTAGGGAGGAAAGAGGATGAAACTAGGAGAACAGATAGTTGCAAGTGGTAATAATGGCAGTTGTGGTTGACAGTGGAGGGGAGACAAGGGAAGAAGGGTTCTCCCATTGCCCTGGCAGACCTGGAGACATCATGCAGGGGCTCACACTGCCCTCTCATCCTGCAGACTTTTCTGCACCAGGAGACCAGATGTTAGGGAACAACATTGAGATGTGTTTTCTGGAGACAGTAAATTGTGGAGTCATGACTTTTTAATCCAGTTTTCTATTTCCTTTTCAGTGGTGCATTTAGTCCATTCATGTTCAAACTGATTATTGAGATGTGAGAGTTTATCCCTGTCATGAGGCTCTTATAAAGTGCTTTGTTGTTGTTGCTGTTTGTTGGTTTTCTTTTGATTCTTGGGTTGATTTATGTGTGTGTTTTCAACAGCGGGAGGGGGAGCACATAACATCAATAAGGGTACTCAATCTCAAACCAGGTGAAGTGGGAACCGAGGGGAGGCCCAAACCACCTGTATGATGACCACGTATGTACTTAACTCTGTATTGCACCCCACGTCTTTAAAATAAAATTAAAAAGTAAAAAGACATTAAAGGAAGCACAAATAATAAATAAATGAATGACAGCTGCAACCTTGAAGGCTGTAGAGAGAGAGGGCAGACATTTCAACCCTTGGCATCCACTGAGGGGTGGGAGGGTTGATGCTCGGTAACCTGGATCTCCATGTCTCCGGCAAATTTTGCCAGCAGGTAAGGCATCCCCTTCCGCTGTCATCTTTCTCTTTCCTCCACATCAAAATCTGCACTGGCCGCCAGGTTTCCCACAGCTCAGACTGCCAGTGAAGGCTGCAGTTCCACACCAGGAGTTTGTTCTCTGCCAGCTGGTATGCCCCATTCTCAAGTTCCTGATTTTCAGTTCTCTCCCTACTCTAAGTTAGAATCTTTTCTATTTCTAGTTACCTTTACTCAGGTTTCATTTTATAACGTTCAATCAGAGATACATAGTTTGATTATCTCTTCATAATAGTCTTTTCCCTTTCTTAGCAGCAGATTTGGTCTCTTAAATCAGATTAATTTATAAAGCAGTCATCACGCCAGGCTCGGTGGCTCAGCCAGTAATTCCGTGCCTTGGGAGGCTGAGGTGAGTGGATTGCCTGAGCCCGCGGGTTCGAGACCCGCCTGGGCAACTTGGTGATACCTCATCTCTACAATAAACCAAAAAAAAAAAAATTAGCTGGTGTGGTAGCACACACCTGTAGTTCCAGCTACTGGGAGGCTGAGGCGGAAGGATCGCCAGAACCCAGCAGGGTCAAGGCTGCAGTGGCCGGGAGCAGCCACTGCACTCCAGTCTGGGCGACAGAGTGAGACTCCAACTCAAAAATTAATAAATAAATAAATAAAGCAGTCATCACAACCATCTCTATGTTCCTGCCTTTACATGAACTATATTTAGTGCCTTTTATTACTTTTAGTGACAAGAACAACAGTCTTAATCTCAATAAACAAAACCAAGTGTCAAGTCACAGTAAGGGTAACAGGAGCGAGGATTTCTCCCTGACTTGACCAAACATCTCTAAGACTGGTTCTTTGGGTAATGGGACACACACCAATGCTTTACCACAGTCTTTAGCTCAGCCTGTCTCCGGAGCCTGACAACTTGAATACGTGGGGACTTTCCGAGCTTGATGCAGAATACACAGGAGCTTGTGATTGGTGGAATGAATGAAAAGCTTTGTATTGGCACTTGAGTAGCCAGCAGGAGGCAGTATGATATAGTAGAAGGAACGATAAACTTCCAGTAAGAGTCCTGGGTATGGGAGCATCCTGACTCTGCCAACTCACTGGCCGCATGATGTGGTCAGAACACTTAACTTTGACATTCGACTGTTCATGAGCATCAAGCACTGCACTTGACAAGGCTGATACAATGATGAACGTAGCACTGTCTTGCAGCTAAGTGTGACAACCCTGCCTGTGATAGGGGATTCATTTGAACCTTGAATATGAGAGTCACTTCTCTGGTGAACTTTAAGTGTTCACTTATACAGGTATCGCTTTTACTGAAAATAACATTAGTATCATACACAATTTAAAGTCCGCATGGGAGAGCATTAATGTATCCAACCAGGGGACCATGCTGAAAAACCTGCATAGCTATACAAATGGAGAATGCACAATATCTTGTGGGAAAAGGTTTTTTAGACATTTATACATACAATGGCTAGATATAAACACCACTGCTGTTGATACAAGGAGTATAAAGTGTTTACTAAAAACAAGTTATATGCAACTTCACTTGATTCTCTTAGAAACTATCCTTCTGTATTCTTGTCGAACACCTGGAAAGACTGCAGTCTTATAAAGAGTCATCCAACTCTATTTACATAGCATATTTTCATATAACTCTAAAAAGGGTCAAAAGAGCATCAGGTCAGAGTGGCTAGAAGGGGTAGATTGACGATAGCCTTCAGATACTCGCTTATAGAGAGGCAGGGGCTTTGTGAAGGCTTATTTGCTTCTTTGGAGCCCAAAAGGCAGCTCTTGAGATCTTCTTGATACACTAGACCCTAAAGAGAGATTAGGACTGGGTGGACTTAGCTGCACTTTGCGAGGGGGAACCCCAAAAAACCGGAATTTATTTATGAAAAATTGTGTATTTATTCTTGCATGTTTAAACTTTAGTCACCTTCAAAGTGCTATTCAGTTTTTCAATACTTTATTTATTTAATTTCAGAGTCATGGGGTACAAGTGAAGGTTTGCTACAAAAGTAGGCTGTACGCAGGTGAAGTATGAGCTTCTAGCTGGCCCCCTCCCCTTGATAGTCCACTAGGACCCTTTGTGTTGGTACGTGCTCCCTTGCCACCTTCCTGACTCCCTCTTTTAGCCGTGCTCAGTGTCTGCCAATCCCCCTCTTGTGCTAGTGTGGCTAGTGTTCAGGGCCTGCTTATGATTGAGAACATGTGGTATTCAGTTCTTTGTTTCTGTGATAGTTCACGTAGAATGATGGTCTCCAACTGCATCCACATTGCCACGAAGGCCATGGTTTTGTTCTTCTTTATGGCTGCATAATATTCCATCGTGTATATATACCACATTTTCTTTATCCATTCTACTTTCGATGGGCATCTGGATTGGTGCCATGTTTTTACTACTATGAATAAGTACAGCAATAAATATCACAGCAATAAACATGTGTGTGCAGGTGTCTTTTTGGTAGAGTGATTTATGTTCCCTCTGGGTAAATTCCCAGGAGAGAGAATGCTGGCTCGTATAGAAGTTCAATTTTTAGTTCTTTTAGAAATCGCCGCACTGCTTTGAACTAGCTTACATTCCCACCAACAGTGTAGAAACGTTCCCTTTTCTGTATAGCTGCACCAACACCTGTTATTTTTTGACCTGTTAATGATAGCCATCCTTTTCAGTGTTAGGTAGTATCTCACTGTGGTTTTGATTTGCATTTATCTGATGATCAGTGAGGCTGAACATTTCTTCATGTTTGTTGGCTGCTTGTATGTCATCCTTTTGAGCAGTGTCTGTTCATCTTTTGCCCACTTTTTAATGGGGCTGTTTGTTTTCCTTTCAGTTCACTTGAGTTTCTTGTACATTCTGAATGTTATGCCTTTGTCAGATGCATGGCTTGCATATATTTTTTCTCATTCCATGGGATGTCTCTTTACTCCCTTGATGGTTTCTTTTGCTGTGCAAAAGCTTTTCAGTTTGATAAGGTCCCACCTGTCTGTCTTAGCTTTTGTTGCACTTGCTTTTGAAACTTGGTCATGAATTCATTATCTATTCCAATGTCCAGAAAGGTGTTCCCTATGTTTTCTTCTAAAGTTTTTATAGTTTGAGGTTTATATTTAAATCCTTGATGCATTTTGAATTGATTTTTGTATATGTTGATAGGTAGGGGTCCGGTTTCATTCCTGTGGTTAGCCAGTTTTCCCAGCACCACTTGCAGAATATGGTTTCCTTCCGCCAATGTTTATTATTGATGTCTGTTGAAGATGAGTTGGTTGAGAAATGATGTTTTCATTTCTGGTGTCTCTGTTCTGTTCCACTGGTCTATATGCCTATTCTTGTACCAGTATCATGCCGCCCTGGTTACTGTAGCCTCATAATATAGTTTAAAGTCTAGGAGTGTGATCCCTCCCTTTGTTCTTTTTGCTGAGGATTGCTTTGGCTCTTCATGCTCTTTTTGCTTCCATATGAATTTCTATATTGTCATTTCTAGGTCTGTGAAGAATGATGTTGGCAATTTGATGGGTATTGCATTGAATCTGTACATGGCCTTGGGGAAGATGGACATCTCAACAATATTGATTCTTCCAATCTATGAGCATGGGATGTTTTTCCATTTATTTGTCTTATCCTTGATTTCTTTGAGCAGTGTTTTGTAGTTCTCATTGTAAAGGTCTTTCACTTCCCTAGTCAGGTAGATGCCAAAGTGTTTCATTTATTGTGTGTGTGCCTATTGTGAATGGGATTGTGTTTTTTATTTGGTTCTGAGCCTGCTTGTTTTTGGTGTATAGAAATGCAACTGTCTTTTGCATGTTGATTTTTTTTTTTTTTTTTTTTTTGGGGTCTCACTCTGTTGCCCAGACTGGAGTGCAGTGGCACGCTCCCAGCCACCACAGCCTCGACCTGCTGGACTCCGGCGATCCTTCCGCCTCAGCCTTCCGAGTAGCTGGAACTACAGGCATGCGCTACCATGCCCGGCTAATTTTTCATTTATTGTAGAGATGAGGTCTTGCCAAGTTGCCCAGGTGGGTCTTGAACCCTCAGTCTCAGGCAATTCACTCGCCTCAGCCTCCCAAAGTGCTGGGATGACACGCTGAGCCACCGAGCCTGGCCTGCATGTTGATTTTCTATCTAAAACTTTACCAAAGTCGTTTACCAGTGTGAGGAGGTTTTTGACCAGCTCTCTAGGGTTTTCTAGGTGTAGAATCATATCGTCTGCAAAGAGAGCTAACTTAACTTTCTCTTTTCCTGTTTGCACACCCCTGATTTTCTTCTCTTGCCTGATTGCTCTGGCTAGAATTTCCAGTTCTCTGTTGAATAAGAGGGGTGTGAATGGGCATGTTTGTCTTATTCCTGTTCTTAGGGGAAATGCTTCCAGCTTCTTCTGTCCATTAAGCAAAATGTTGGCTGAAGGTGTGTCATAGATGGCTCTTATTATTTTGAGGAATATTCCTTCAATGCCTCAGTGTTTGAGGGTTTTTATCAAGAAGGGATGTTGGATTTTGTCAAATGCTTTTTTCTGAGTCTGATGAGATAATCATGTGGTTCTTGGTTTTATACCTGTTAATATGCTGAATTACATTTTATTGTCTTGCAAATGTTGAACCAGCCCTGTATCCCGGGAATGAACCAACCCTGTATACCTGGTCATGGTGGAAGATCTTTGAAAGGTATTGTTGGATACGATTTGCTAGGATCTTATTGAGAATTTTTGCTTCTGTGTTCATCAGGGAAATTGGCCTGTAATTCTCTCTTTCCTTGTTGGGTCTTTTCCAGTTTGGGGTATGATAATATTGACTTCATAAAGTGAGCTATGGAAAATTCCTCCTTTCTTGAGTGCCTGGAATACTTTCAGTAAGACTGGTATCAGCTCTTCCTTGTATGTCTTATAGAATTCAGCTGAGAAGCCATCTGATCCAGGGTTTTTTTTTTGTGGGGAGGTTTCTTACAATTGGGTCGATTTCCTGGATTGCTATGGGTTTGCTCAGGGTTTGAATTTATTTTTGTTTCAACCTTGGGAGGTTGTGTGATGCCAGAAAATCCTCTATTTCCTCTGGATTTTCTAATTTATTTACATACAGATGTTCATAGTATTCTCTGATAATCTTTTGAATTTCTTCAGGGTCATTTGTGACTTTGCTTTTTTTCCTTTCTAATTGTATTTATTTGGACTTTCTCTTTTATAAGTCAGTCTGGCCAAAGGGCTGTCAGTCTTATTTATCCTTTCAAAGAACCATCTTTTTGTCTCATTGATTTTTTTCCTATGGTATTTTTGTCTTCTGTATCCTGCACTTATGGCTTTATCTTAGTGATCTGGATTTTTCTGCTGAAATTAGGATTTAATTGTTCTTGCCTTTCCAGTTTCCTGAGGTGTGACATCAGGCTGTGTACAAAGTATTCTCCCTTTGATGCGATACACCTACAGAGACACTTTATCCACTGCTCAAAACTCAAAATTGAACTTGTCATTTGGATGCCTTTTAGGGCTCCTGCCGTGTTTTCATTTCATCTCTTTCAAGTCGGGAAGACATTTCCCTTTGAGTACTTTTTTTGCTTCAGGGATGAGATGGGTGAATAGGGAGGGGGGTACAGGGGTCAAGCCATTTTTGGTCAAAAACTGCTAAACATTCAGTGTGATATGGGCAGGCGTTTTGTCACAGTAGAAGAACTAGTCACCTGTTTGCCACAACCTGGAATGTTTCTTCCACAAATTGTGACTCAACCTTCTTAATACTTCCAGATAAAAACTTTGGTTGACTGATCTGGAGGAACAAAATCTACATGTACTACAAGGAGCCCACTCTCCAAAAGATAATTCTGGCTTTTTGGTTCCCTTTTGCATCTCAATTTTTGAAAAAAGTATTTGCACATTTATATGTGCCTTCACCTGTTTTGTGTCACTGTAACAAAATACCACAGATGAGGTAATTTATGAAGACAAATTTATTTCTTACAGTTCTGGAGATCGGGACAGCCAAGGTCTAGGGGCCTGCATCTGGCAAGACCCTTCTTGCTTTGTCTTTCCATGACAGAGCCTGAAGGTCAAGATCGTAGGGGAGGGAGATAAAGAGGAAGGTGACAGAACTCATCCTTCTATCAGGAACCTGCTCCAGAGACAATGGTATGAATTCACTCATACCATTGTGACCTAATCACCTCTTAACCTTGACACGGTGGCATTGGGGGTTAAGTGCCAACACATGTGTTTGGGGGGGTCACAGTCAAGCTGTAGCAACGTGCAATTTTTTTTTTTTTTTTTTGAATTGGAGTCTCACTCTGTCATCCAGACTGGAGTGCAGTGACCACTCCCGGCCACCACAGCCTTGACCTGCTGGGCTCCGGCAATCCTTCCACCTCAGTCTTCCAAGTAGCTGGAACTACAGGCGTGCGCTACCACACCCGGCTAATTTTTTGATTTATTGTAGAGATGCAGTCTCGCCAGGTTGCCCAGGCGGGTCTCGAACTCACAGGCTCAGGCAATCAACTCACCTCAGCCTCCCAAAGCGCGGGATTATAGGCTGAGCCACCAAGCCTGGCGCAATGTGCAATATTAACTGTGGTTATCATTGGATGATATGGTTCTGCACTCATCTTTGGACTGTCTGTATTTTCCAAGTTTTGTGCAGTAAGCATGTATTTCTTTTGTCATCAGAAAAATAATTACTTGAAACAAAATCCTACAATATTATCTATAAAGGAAAGGGACTGTGTGTTATTCATTTTGTTCCCAGTGTCTGGGCTGTGCATCTGAATAATCTACAAGATATTGTGAACTGTGCAGATTCCTCAGCCTCACCCTAGAGATACTGATTCGGGTGGTCTGATAAGAGATGAGGCGGCCAGGAAAAGTGGAAGCAGATTCTAGAACAAGTCATACTAAGGACTATTATCAGAACTGCCATTTCCCATATAAACCCCAGTTTCATATCACCTGGGACACACTCGGTTCTCCAGTTGGCAATTATCGCTCCAGACTTCCCTCCATCTTGGCTCCAGTTGTTGCTCTACCTGGGAAGAAAATGTATCTGGTTCCGTTTCCTCCAACAGGCTCTTCAGGCTCTTGGGATTAGAAAAAGCAATTATCTATCAAATACCAGATGGCTGCGTAGATTAGCCCAATGAGTAAAAACACGGTGATGCGAACAAAAGATGGTGATTAGCTGGCTGAATAACAACAGGCCATCGCAGTGCAGATGTACTGGAAACAAGGGCAGGATCAGATACTGACATTTTTATTTTCTTGGGTTCATTAACAATGCATTCATTATTTCAATGCTGCACTGATGTTAACTTTAGAGAGATAAGAAGAGAGGGCTAGCTTTTACATCACAGCTTTCTCATTTTTATCAAAATAGCATGTTCTTTACAATTTTGTGGTAAGAAATAGACTTAATGTTGTTTTCAATCTGGTTGTAAAGAATAGTAATGTGTGCTTCCTGGGAGATTTTATGTGTTTGTTTTAAGAATTCCAAACTAAGCATTTTTAGCTCAGTTTACATGACTGTTGTGGAAAAACTAATATTCACACTATCCACATATACAAACACAGGACTACATTGTATAGAAGGGAGGAAAAGCAGCGGAGGCCACCAGTGTTTTAGGCCACTGTTCCAGTTCTGCTCAATTAAAAACAAAATGGAAGCTCTCTAAGATACTGCCTGTTCAAAACTGACATATACTCTAGTATCTACCAGCTTCCAAGTAACTAAAAACCAGAGGAAAAAATTACATATAATTTAAAGCATGCTTAAACCAAAACTAGTACAATGTGGCACCAAATTTTCATTATGAAAATATTTAGTTTAAGAGGACTGAGTACCACATGTTCTTACTCATAAGCGGACCTTGAACAATTATTGTAATACTATAAGAAAGGGATTGATAGTAGTGGGAAACTGCTGGTGGTGGTGGGGGGTGGCACACCTCATCAACAAAGGTACCTGCATAATGAACATTTGTATACCTAACCTTGGATTGTACCCCACATCTCCAAAATTAAACATTAAGAAAATATATATTCAGTTAAAATGCACCCAATATCTAGAAACACAGTAACATTCTAAAACATCATCCAAAAGCATTTAGGTACTGGTGGCATGTAAACACTGAACATCATTTTACTCCCTCAACAAAGTATTAAAATAGTAAAAGTCAAAATATTAAAATCAGAATTTTTTAAAGATCAAACTCTTTTAAAATACACTGCTCTAGCCGGGCTCGGTGGCTCAGCCTGTCATCCCGCGCCTTTGGGAGGCTGAGGTGAGTGGATTGCCTGAGCCCGCAGGTTCGAGACCCGCCTGGGCAGCGAGACCTCATCTCTACAATAAATCAAAAAATCAGCCGGGCGTGGTAGCATGCCTGTAGTTCCGGTTACTGGGAAGGCTGAGGCGGAAGGATCGCTGGAGCCCAGCAGATTGAGGCTGCGGTGGCCGGTAGCGGCCACTGCCCTCCAGTCTGGGCGACAGAGTGAGACTCCAGCTCAAAAAAAAAAAAAAAAATACACTGCTCTTTTTTAATGGAGGAAAAGAGATCACTCCAAGATCTGGTAGAAGATCATATCAGTTCATGCATACTTCCAGTAATAGATGCCTTCGAAGATATAGATATTGTTTGCTGAATTGTGATGATTTTATTTTTTTGGCAAATGCATTATCCATGCATACCTTTTAGGCATGGTCAGTCTGATTTGTTTACCGGTAGATCATCAATAGCTAACCTTATTGATGTGGATTTTTCAGGTCAGCCTGGGCTTCGGGTGTCAGTTCAGTGGGTCGGCCAGCAAAAATCCAGAGAGTGTTGTGGAGGGGCTGGTCAACCTAGCCCCACAAGTGTCACCTCTAAGGGGCTGGCAAGCCAAGCCCTCTGGGTGTCACAGCTTCTGAGTCTCGCCTTCTTCCATAGCTCTCCTGGTTCAACCGGCTCCATGGGTGGCAAACCAACCTCTGGGGTGCACAGCTTTTTGAGTCTGATGATCTTCTGCGGCTCTTGGGGTCACAGCTCTTCAGGGTCGAGGTTCTTGTCTCATGCCCAGGAAGAATAAGGGACACAGACAGCCGGAAAGTGAGAGAGCAGGATTTATTGAGGACAGAAAAGCCCCTACAGTGGGAGGGGTCCCCAAAGGGGCTGCCCACCTGGGGCCAAAACCCTGGTGCTTATATAGCCCAAACTCCAAGCCGATTGGCTATCACTAGCTGTGAGCTGTAGCTGTTCTGATTGGTCAGTGTTAAGGGGTCTAATGGTGAGCCGATTGGTTGCCTTTTGATCCCAGCAGTGAGGACTTTAGCTCTAGCTTGAGAGCCTTGCAGGGAGCTTGTTTACCAACGCTGAGCCTGAGAAGCCTGCCAGGAATTCACTACATTGTTACCTGTCTGTCTGCCTAGCCTTTCTCTAGCTATCGCCTGTCTCGTTGTGTCACCAGGCACATTTCCCTAACATTCAGCAAGTGGTGAAGATTAGGCAGGTAAAAAGTAACTGTTATTAAGATGTAAGCATTGTGAGGCATGCTGGTCATGAGAAGATATATTTCATTATTTTATTTACTCATTTGTGGGGTTACTGGTTTCACCTAACTCCTCTCTTTGACATTTAGATAATTCACCACCAGATAGGTGGTGATGGTGATAGCTGCCTTTCATTAATCTGCACGTTTGTCTGATCTTCTTTCTAGGATGTATGTGCTTTCAGGGAGTCTCAGTTTTACTTGCAAATATAAGGGGCAAAATGATATAAGCAGCTTGTATTGGTAGTATATAACTTAAAATTATTTTTATATTAAAGTGGTATCCTGTTATGGAATATAAAGCAAAATGTGCAGCTTGTTTTGTTTTGTTTGTTTGTTTGTTTTAGAGATGAGGTGTCACTCTGTTAACGAAGCTGGAGTGCAGTGACGCAATCGTAGCTTACTGCAGCCTCGACCTCCTGGGCTCAAGCAAACCTCCTGTATCAGCCTCCCAAGCAGTAGCTGGGTATAGGCATGCGCCACCATGCCCAACTCAAAATATGCCTAGTTTTTAAAGATGAAACAGATTTCAAGGAAATTTCCTGCTTAGAGAGGTCATTTCACACCCCTCAAGACTCCATAAGGAGAATGTAGGATTGGGGTGATATGTATTAACTCATTCTCATCTTTTATTAGAGCTTATTCGGTGAAAAGATTAGAGAAGCACTGCATAGGGGCATCAAGAAAAAGAGCATAAAATGTAATTCATTGGATGCCTCCTCAGTTGCAGTTATGAAAAGCCTTCAGTTATACCTTTTTTGAAAAAACCTAACTTTTAAATGAGCCAAGCATAAATCTCTAATTATTCTGAGGACTCAACATTTGGAGAATAGTTTAAAGAAATACCAGTGATTGGATTTTCACAATTTCTGGATAAAGAGCCATGAATTTTCTCACCTACCTTGGTGTCTTATTTACAACTTACAGTGTGAAAAGGTCTCATGATTCATACATGCCTACAATCTTGCTGCTCAAGATTCTCTACAGACGTTAATGATGATAGTCAACACCTACATGTTTACTATGTACCAGACACTGCTCTGTTTTTTGCATTTAACCCTCACAGCAGCCCTGTGAGATAGTTGTCCCCATTTTACAGATGAGGAAACTGACTCGCAGAGTCAAGTACTTTTCCTAAGGTCATGTAGCTTACAAATGGCAGAAACAAGATTGGACCCTGGGTGATCTGGCTCCAGAGTTCTGCCCTAAAACATTAGCTTTTCCTGCTTCTCATTGTTGAAATTATTAAACAGCTACTGTTGACAAGACTAATCTTCCTGAAGTCATAGGTAGTGATGCTGAAGAACTGCTTGAATCACATGAGCAATTATTAACAAGTGAGCATGTAGTAGAACCAGACAGTATTGACACTGTAGGTGCCATTTGGCTAAGAAAGGAAATAAAATGAAGCCTAAAATAGATTTTTTTTCCCACTGAAAAACATAGATATTTATTTTAAGCCAACTTGGTTAAAAGACTTTTTTATTTTTATTTTTTATTTTATTTCAAAAATATGGGGTACAATTCAGGGTTAGGTATACAAACGTTGATTATGCAGGTACCCTTGTTGATGATGTGTGCCCCTCCCTCCCCTAGCAGTTTCCCTCAACTACCAATCCCACCCGCCCTCCCCTGGCAGTTTCCCACTACTGCCAATCCCTTTCTTATAGTATTATGATAATTATTCAAGGGCTGCTTATGAGTGAGAGCATATGGTACTCTGTTCTTTGTTTCTGTGATAGATCACCGAGTATGATCAACTTTAAATCCATCCAAATTGCTGCAAAGTTCATATGTTTGTCCTTCTTTAGGACTGCATAATATTCCATTGTGTATATGTACCACATTTTTTAACCCAATCCAGCTTGGATGGGCAGCATGGTTGGGTCCATGTTTTTGCTATTGTGAATACAGCTGCAGCAAACATTCGTGTACAGGTATCTTTTTTGTAGAATGATTTGAATTCCTCCGTGTGTATTCTCAATAAGGAAATTGCTGGGTCACATGGAAGGTCAATTTCTAGTTCTTTCAGAAGTCGCCACACTATCTTCCAAAGAGGTTGCACTAGTTTGCATTCCCACCAGCAGTGTAGAAGCATTCCTTTTTCTCTGCATCCTAGCCTGCATCTGTTGTTGTTTGTTTTATTAATGATGGTCATTTTTACTGGAAATAGGTGGTATCTCCGTGTGATTTTGATTTGCATTTCTCTGATAATGAGTGAGTGAGACTGAGCACTTTTTCATGTGTCTGTTGGCTGCCCATATATCTTCTTTTGAGAAGTGTCTATTTATGTCTTTTGCCCACTTTTTAGTGGGACTGTTTGTTTTTTTTTTTCTTTTGGCACATTTGAGTTCCTTGTAGTTCCTAGACGTTAGGCCTTTGTCAGATACACAATTGGCAAATATTTTTTCCCATTCTGTGGGCTGTCGCACTGCTCTTTCGAGGATTTCTTTTGCTTTGTAGAAGCGTGTCAGTTTGATGAGGTCCCACCTGTCTATCTTATTTCTTATGGTATGGGCACTCAGAGTTCTGATCAGAATTGGTTGCCAGTTCCAATTTCCATAAGGGTGTCTCCTGCGTTGAAATACATTTTTTAAAGCCGGTCTCGGTGATTCAGCCTGTAATCCTGTGCCTTTGGGAGGCTGAGGTGAGTGGATTGCCTAAGCCCGTGGGTTCGAGACTCGCCTGGGCAGGCGAGACCTCATCTCTACAATAAAATTAAAAAATTAGCCGGGCGTGGTAGCGCGCACCTGTGGTTCCGGCTACTCAGAAGGCTGAGGTGGAAGGATCGCCGGAGACCAGCAGGTTGAGGCTGCGGTGGCCGGGAGCGGCCACTGCACTCCAGTCTGGGCGACAGAGTGAGACTTCAAGTCAAAAAAAAAAAAGAAACATATTTTTTAAAATTACTTTCATTATGATTGTGCTGTATACATCGTGTGTGAAATACGGTAAGTCCCCTTTGAAAGTTGCTATCTTTCAAAGACGCAAATGGACGTTTGCATGTCCAATCACGTTAGTTCACATGTCTGGTGTACATTGTCACGTGTGTGCATCCTCTACAGGTGACTGTGTTTTTGTGTACTTTCCTGTACAGTACTGTACAGAGTTCAATAGTACAGTATCTTTATTTCAAGCCCAGGATGTCTGGAAACAAGTGTCAAAGCAGCAGGGATGTGCCGGTACTGTAGAGCCAATGGTGTTAGCTGGTACCTAGGCTAACTTTGTTGGACTTAGGAACAAGTTGGACTCATGAGCGCTCTTTTGAAACAGAACTCATTGGGATGTCGGGGACTTATTGTAAAGGCTGTTGTTTGGTGCTGTTGAACAGTTTTGTCCAAAAAAAACCCCCGCAATCCTAAAAGCACTTGATTTATCCTTTATTTGGAGAATTAGTGACCTTTTCTCAATTGTCTTCAGATAAAGATAACCTGCATTAGATAAATGATGTGCTTCAAAGTTGTCATCAGTCTAGCTGTTGACACAGGACACAAGGCAGCCACAAAGAGCTGATGATGCCAGTGTCTGTAAAAGCAGAAAGGAGGCTTCTCTGCGGTGGATTGTCTTGTCCTGGAGAAGGACAGGCTGCTTGACCTTACCTGTATCCCATCACTCCAGATTCTTTGTCTCCATTGTAAAATAAAAAGAGAGGACCCTTCCCCAGCAATTACTCAGGTGCTAATTTATTCCTTGTGAGGGCCCTGAACATCTTTTTCATATCATGAAAATACATGTGTATGTTCAATTTCCCTTAGACAACAGCTTTCCTCTTTCACTGTGTGCCTTTTGAGGACAAAATCCACATGGCTTTTCAATCATTCCTAATGTTTAGGGTCACTTCCTCATCACTCAAGTTTCCCTTCCCACAACCTAGACCCAGACAGAGATTGCCTTCTTATGAGGAGACCTCATTGCAAAGAGAGAAACGATTTCAAGCACACTTAAATAGAACTGGGACTGTCAAGGAATGAGAAAAAGCGATTATGCTCCAAGAAAATCAAGATTTCAGCAGAGCAATTTGTGTTCTTCTGGGTATATTCCCAGGAGTGAGATTGTTGTGTCGAATGGTAGCTCTATGTTTGGTTCTTTATCTGTATGTTTAGATACATCTCCAAACCATCTTCCACAAAGGCTGAACCAACTTACATTCCCACCAACAGGGTAGAAGCTCTCCCTTTTCTCTGCAGCTGTGCCAACACCTGTTGTTTTTTGACTTTTTTTTTTTTTTTTTTGAGTTGGAGTCTCACCGTGTTGCCCAGGCTGGAGTACAATGACACACTCACGGTCACTCCAGCATTGACCTGCTGGGCTCCGGCGATCCTTCTACCACAGCCTTCCAAAAGCTGGAACTACAGGTGTGTGCTATCACACCCAGCTATTTTTTATTTATTGTAGAGATGAAGCCTCGCCAAATTGCCTGGGCTGGTCTCAAACCCACAGGCTCAGGCAGTCCATTCACCTCGGCCTGCCAAAATGCTGGGATTATAGGCTGAGCCACTGATCCCAGCCCTGTTTTTTGACTTTTTAATGATAGCCATCCTGACTGGTGTGAGACAGAATCTCATTGTAGTTTTGATTTGCATTTCTCTGATGATTAGTGAAGCTGACCATTTTTTCATATGTCTGTTGGCTGCTTATATGTCTGCCTTTGAGAAGTGTCTGTTCATGTCCTTTGCCCACTTTTTGTTTTTTGTTTTTCCTGTCAGTTCATTTGAGTTCACACAAACCACTCTACAAAAAAAGACACCTGCATGTGTATGTGTATTTTAGCACTATCAATAGTAGCAAAAATATGGAACCAACCCAGATGCCCATTAAAGGTGGACTGGATTAAGAAAATGTGGTACACATCCATGGTGGAATACTATGCCACCATAAAAATAACAAAATAACATCTTTTGCAGCAACATGGATGCAGCTGGAGACCATCATTCTCAGTGAACTATTGCAGAAACAAAAACCTTGAATACCACATATTCTCACTCATAAGTGGGCATTCAACACTCGATATATGGGCACAGGACAGGAACAACAGTTTCTGGGCACTGCTATGGGAGGGAGGGAGGGAGGGAGAATAAGAAACACTAAACCACCCACTGGGTACCATTCCCACCACTCGGGAGGCGGGCTTGTCAGAAGCCCAGATCTTGCCTTTACACAATACACTGATGTAGCAAATCTTCACATGGACCCCATGTTTCTAAAATAAACTTTTAAACACATTTTTAAAAAAGGATCACTACATTATAAAAATAATTAAGGTCACTAGGAGGAAAAACTTCACTAGAGTTGTGAAACAACCAAAAAATTATTAGAGGCCGGGCACTGTGGCTCAAGTCTATAATCCCACCACTTTGGGAGGCTAAGGTAAGAAGATTGCCTGAGCCCATGGGGTCGAGACCAGTCTGGGCAACTTGGTGAGACCTCATCTCTACAATAAATCAAAAAATTAGCCAGACATGGTGGCGCTTACCCATAGTTCCAGCTACTTGGAAGGCTGAGGCAGAAGGGTCACCTGAGCCCCAGCAGGTCGAAGCTGTGGTAGCCATGAGTGTGCCACTGCACTCCAGCCTGGCTGACAGAGTGAGACTCCAACTCAAAAAAAAAAAAAAAAAAAGATGATTAGTTTGAAATTAAAAAAAAATTTTACTTTGGATTTTTTTAAACCTTGATTTTCTAAATTTTAATTTACTTGGGAGAAATAAAAATGGGTTTGAAATAAGATTATTTTGACTTGTAAATACAGGGAAAATTTTATGTAAATTTCAGAAGCAGAAGAATGAGCTATTATTTTTTTAAAAAAACAGTTCACTGGATCTCAGTGTTCTCTTGAGAATCCAATGTTACCAAACCAATTCTATAATGGCAAAAAGCTTCAATGTTTCTTAGGCTTTTAATGCTTTCGGCAAATATTAACTCTTTTGGAGGCTGCAGAAGCCTGGAATTCACAAACAAGTGCTTCTTTTTGGTGGGTGAGATGACTGTGTCTTTCAGATCTGTGAGTATATCATCTAAACCTGCATATCTCTCCAAGTAACCTAGTGAAAGTTAAGGTCAACATGAATTTTACTCCAAAAGTACACTCACTAAAGTAAATAGAAATGGCAAGCCTTGATCAGTTAATTATGCATAAGCCAGGCTTGGTGGCTCAGCCTGTAATCCAGCGCCTTTGGGAGGCTGAGGTGAGTGGATTGCCTGAGCCAGCGGGTTCGAGACCCGCCTGGGCAGCGAGACCTCATCTCTACAATAAATAAAAAAATCAGCCGGGCATGGTAGCGCATGCCTGTAATTCCAGCTACTTGGAAGACTGAGGCGGAAGGATCGCCGGAACCCAGCAGTTCAAGGCTGCGGTGGCTGGGAGTGGCTACTGCACTCCAGTCTGGGTGACAGAGTGAGACTCCAACTCAAAAAAAAAAAAAAAAAATTATGCATAAAAAATAAGAGGTTAAAATTATATATATTAATGTAAGTAAAAACTTCACAGCAATAATGAAATTAATAAACTGCTATGAAGCTGGGAAAAAAAATTCAGCAATCTAGATCCAGAAGCATGAATTTCAGTTAAACAGAGGAGGGGGAAGTTATTCTTTTTCACCATATTAATCTTGGACTTTGGTCATTGGAATAGAGATGAACCAGATAGCCAGCTTAAAGTAGTTATGAGTCCAGTCTGTTACCAATTAGCTTAACACTTATCAGAATTAAGCTTCAGCTTTCATGCTATAGGCCCTGAAAATTGGAAGATGGTTGATATTGAAACAAAGAGGTCTCTTTGCCCAGAGCAATGAGTCACAGGTGTTTTAAGGCACAACAGGCCTTTGCCTTTAAACCCTAAATCTCCCCCATCTAATAGTCCGCTGCCTTGTAGAAATCAGCCTTTCTGGGCAACCCCTCCTGGCTTGATCTGACACTAAGCTACCACTCATCTGTCATGCGGAAGTCCTAACAGTTTCTACATGCTAGCTTTTCATTCCAATTTAAATGGAAGCAGTCTCTTCTTCCCAGTAGCAGATCAATTAACCAGACTGCACTGAGGCAGGGAAGGTTAACTTTTCCTTTCAGAACTGATCGTCTTAAGTAGAACATAAAAAATAAAATTTTGCTTTAACTAGGAACCTGCAGTGGTTTCATTCCTCCCCAGAGAGGCTTTCTGAGTTTCAGTGTAAGTAGGTTTTTTAGGAGTCCTGCCGAAGATTCCCCTTTGGAGGGAACAGTGAGATTCCAGTATGGGTTAGCAAGCTTGAGAAAGGGGTCTCGGGAACCCGTGGTCACTAGGCAGAAGTGCAGTCTTGTCATGCTGAGGTTCCTATGGCTGTTGGCTTGAAAGTCCCCTCGTATGTTTTCATAGTCTGATAGCCTTAAACACTGCCTTTTGTCTTTCTTTGCCTGCTCCAGCCAACAAACCTCATGTTTCCTCATTCCAGAAGCATAGGTCCCAGCCAGCGGTATGGTGGAAGCCACCTGTCCTTTCAGTGAAGCCTTCCAGAGTCCAAGAAAGACACCTCTTGTGCAGTAACAGCACCCTGATCAAAATATCTGGTGAAGATAGTATTTCTGCCAAAAGTCTATCTAACTGAGTTTTGTCCCCTCTGGCACCAGCATTTTCGCTGTGCTGTGCTGTCCTGTCCAGCCAGCTTATGATAGTAGCCGGTTCTAGTTTTTAACTGGAGCTAGAGGAGATTTTATCATAATAACAAAAGTATTCCAGGTTAAATATTCCTTATCTGAAGTGCTTGGGACCACACATATTTCAGACTTTTTATTTTTTTTCAGACTTTGGAATACTTGCATGTATATAGCCAGTTCAGCATCCCTAACCCCAAAATCTGAAATCCCAAACATTTTAGTGAGCATTTCCTTTGAGCACAATGTTGGTGCTCAAAAAGTTTCAGATTTTTGGAGCATTTTGGATTTCAGATTTTCAGATCAAGGATGCTCAATTTATAGTTGGGAATGTTTGAACCCTCACTTTGGAATGATAAGTAGATATATTAATGAAAACAAATAAATAAATGTATGTATTTGTGAAGATTAAACCAACACATCTCCCTTCCTCCCTCAGTCTTGTCTTATTCCTAAGGTTCATGATTCCTAAGATCCAGTGGCCTTAATGCTCCAGTGTAGGAGACTGGCAAGACAGTGGCATCGAGGAGTGAGAAGTTCTGTTCAATTCCTTTATCTTCTCCTTGGGTATAGGGAGGATAAGCCTGCAGGGCCCAGCCCACAGGGTTCTCCTAGTGTTGAGAAGATTGGAGTCAGGAAGAAAGATGATATGATATAAAAGATATAAAGGCCTGCCCCTGCCCTGGCCAGGGTCAATATGGGGAGGAAGGAGAATGAAAAGAGAGTGGAGACAGAAGTAGCACAGGGCATCTCAAGTGTTCTCTCTGAGCTTTGGTACTGGAAGAGTAAGGAATTCTAATTTACTGTAAATGTATATTAGCAGTATTTTAATGCAGGACCAAGGCTTTTTCTTTGCATGTTGACCTTCCAGTTAGAATTTTGCTTCTTATTTCTTGCATAAATCACCCCTCTAATGCATGCATCTACAGCTTTACTGGGTCAAGAACTCTTGAAGATGCTTGCAGAGATTTCTACATTTAAAAAAACTTTTTATGGTTGCTTTGACACCTAATGGAAATTGTTGTTAAGAGAAACTTGCCTTAATTAAGTCTATTCAAGGCATTCATTTTAGCGTTCATACAGACAGCTCTATCTTCACAGTAATTCATCCTCATTTTGCAGTATATTTAATTATATTTGGTAATTTAAATAACAAATGAAATTGACACCAACAGACTTGGAGTCAAAGCTGACTCTTGAAGGCAGACAATGTGGAGACATCGCAGAGAGAAACCTGCTACTTGTGAATTCTCTCTTACCAGGGAATCCATCAATATGAGGCAGAGGCAGAGTGGACAGTAGTGGTTAATTCAGTAGGTTGGTCAAATGGAGATGGGTTAGAATATGAATAGTGTAGCATTTTCTCTCTGACAGTAGATGAGGGCTCAAAAGAAAAGTCAGGTTATAGATGGCATTTGAAAAATTATATTTAGTTGCGTGTAGTGTGAGTTAACTTTTCAATCCCTTTACATACATTCTGTAATAAATTAACCCAACCATAAATATATATGGCTAATTGTAAAAGGATGTTGAGCAGATCACTGATTTTTCCCATGATGGATAAGGTTTTTTCTTCCTTGTCTGTGGAATTTATCCTGGCTTCTCCTTACACATCTCATCAAACGTCTTTTAAAATATGACCTTCGCTGCTATATTTGTAAGGACTTTTTCTCCTGCCACGAATCACCCAGAAGCACGGCTACTTGCTCTACCACTTAACCAGGTTTGGCTTGGCTTTGTCACTCTGGTTCTCTAGGTATTTCTCTAATCTGTGTCCTCTTTCAATGCAGTGGCTTCTCTATTCTGACAGTGGACTAAATAGGTGATATCTTAAGCCACATTTGCTGGGAAAAGTAGCCTCCTGATTGGAGTCCAAGACAGAAACAATTGTTTCCCCCCTGAGCGAATATTTGGGTGCTCTTGGTTTAACTTTTGCATTTCTCTTTGTCCCCTTTCCCTACCTCTACTTCTGCCTATCTCCAAAGGTGCTGCTTGTTTTGCCATGTCATGTCCAGTGCTGTGCAGGCTTCTTCTACTCCATGTTGAAGCTCTATTTACCTATGCAGTAAACTAATTTCAACTCTCTGTAGCCACCTGAGTCTGCAGTGGAGCAGGCAGAAGGGAATGTTGATAAGTTCTTCATTGGCATTCTGCCTATGTGTGTTCACTTTCAGATTTGCAGAGCCAGAAATCCTACAGTCCAACCCCTGGCCATGGCTCAGGGAACAGAATTTCAGTGAGTGCTCGCTGGTTTCTCCAGCTGTCTCTTCATGTGACACTTAACTTTCGCTCCCTAGTGAGCAGATGCTTCCAGTCAGTCAGAGGATGTAGTCTCTAGAACAGAGGTGATATTCTTCCCAGGCTGAGTGGTCAAGGGAAATAACCCTTTTTGCTTGCTTGCTTCATTTTGACATTGTTTTCTCTAGCGCTAACACTGTTCACTTCATTAGGAGCTGTTAAGGGTGACTTCACAGTATTGGTTACTGTCTGTGGTCTATCTGTGGCACATTCATGAATCTTACTTTCAAAGCATTGAAAGAAGGGTTTGTGTCACTTTCCTGAAACCATTTGAACTGCTTCTACTGTTCTATTCCTATGATAAACACAGCTTATAATGTATTTTTTACTGTCCTAGCTCTGAAAGATGCCTGTGAGGCTATATAATGTCAATTCATTTTAAAGGGCATAGCATCAGCTACCATGCTGGGATCAATTTTTAACATCCCGAAAAGACTTAGGAATCAAAACCTAGTTTAAAGTTTAGCTCATTCTATTTGTAAGTAGAACCTGGAATGTCAGTCTGATAGCATATTGTGACAAACCTCTGGGAAATGTGTCCTCCATTGATTTGTGCCATTATCCCTGGAGAGAGCGTATAAGGAAATAAGTCTTGCCAATCCAAATTTCCTTTTGATAAAACCTTGGCAAAAGCTTTTCTAATCCTAGGCTTCAAGTCTTTAAGAATAATTTTGCTGGATGATGCATGCTTTGAGGATACGATATTTTAAGTATCATATTACTTCCAGACATCTGAATGTTTAGCATGCAAATTAGTGTATATCATTTATCTTCTCCCTCCCTATGTGTGTGTGTGTATGTGTGTGTGTGTGTGTGTGTATTCTGTCATATCAAATCAGTTAGTCCTATCAGAGAACCCGACCTTGGGTAAGTCACTTTACCTTTCCAGGCCTGTCATCTCACACCGCAATGTGAAGGGATTGCACTGTATTTTATTTTAAGCCCTTCACAGTTATTGTAATTTTCAGTGGGAAGGCATTTTGAGTCCACATGCTTATGTGTGTTTTGTATATAACATAAAGTTCTGTCTCTGAACACCTCCAGTTATATGATTCACGTGTATGCAAGGACTGTTCTCTAAATTCTCCCCGGGGGGCGGGGGGAGATTTTTAAAAGATTAAAATCTTTTTGACTAAATATTGCATCTATGCCTAAACTCAGTCTTCACCATCACCCCACCAGTACCAACTTCAGTGTTCAGAAACCATGGGCAGGAAGCCATGTAATAGAAGGGTGTGGCATGGGACTTCTGCAGGCTGGAGGGGAAGGGCAAGAAATTCTGGGCCTGGGTCCTCAAGGCTGTCACTAATTCATTAGCATAGGAGTGGTCTTGAGTGTGATCTAACAGGACCATGTGACTGGCTTCCCAGTTCCCATCCACTTTTAGGGGAATATATTTCTAACTTACTTTGGACTTTTTATGTATCAGAGCACCAGTTGCTGGAAAAAGAAGAAGACAAGAACAAATAATAAAGAGGCTTTAAAAAAATCTGATATCTCATGTACCACTTCTTCCCCAGAGCCACTAAAGACTATCTTTTAGAATTAGTTCTTTACTTCTCTGCCCTGCCAAGATGAGAACCATAGCAAGCCCTCGCCTCCTTTCTTGATTCTCACACCCCGTTAAGATTGAAGCTAATTTGTCACATTGACACCGAGGAATGTTATTATTCAAAGCTGAATTATAAAGGGAATTTATAGAGAACAAAACCAAGAAGCCAAGCAGCTCTGACATTTAATTTTCTTGGAAACCTTTCCCATCGAACCACAAGTCTGCACAGTACACATTTGCAAAATGAAAAGTGGTGTTGTAGTAGGTTAATCTCCTCGTATACATAATGAGTGAATAATTGGAAAGAGATCGGATATTTATAGATGTCCCTTTCTTCTTCTCTTGTCCTTCCCCACCACCCTGAAATGACATTTGTGAGTGGGGTTCCAGCTTTTGGAGGCAGTATGTTACATTCTGTTTTGTTTCGTCTTTCATAGGAATGGAGGGTTTGGGGTGAATGGGAACAATTTTTATTTATGTTTTTGGCCACCAATTCCAGGTTTGTACTATTAGGAATATTGCTTCTTTCTTCCTTAGGTCCAGAAAGTCAATAAATCTGTCCATCTACCAAGAGTTGCTTCAAAATCCCAATATGAATTATTTAGGATTATTCAGGACACTATTTTACTCCTTCAGGTGGCCTAAACTCACAGAAAGGACAATATTTCAGGATCCGTTTAGCTTCCTGTTTTAGTCAGGGTGGGTTTTACTAGTTGCTTTAACAAAAAAGCCAAAATCTCAGGGGTTTGCTATAATGCAAATGTATTTATTGTTAATATCGTGGCCCAATGCAGGCTAACTGGAGATGAGCTAGAGAGGGGTTATGTTCCATTTAGTCATTTAGGGACCCAGAATTCATCTGTGATACAGGTTTACCATCATTTAAAATCAGCTTTCCTCCCAGGGTTCTCTGTGTCTACCTAGAAGGGAAGTGAGAGAGATCAGAGCTATCATGCAGGATAGGGATGACTGGGTTTGTATCCAGGCCGTTGACTAGGACTCAGGCATATGGCTCCACCTAACTGCAAGGGAGTTTTGGAAATGTGATTAAACTCTGTGACCTAGAGAAGGAAGAAATAAGTTTGGCAAACACGGAGAATTGACTTTGCCTTGGTTCCTTTCCTCTTGTTACCCATACCTGCGTATGTGGTCCTAGTTTTAGAATAATCTGCCTGTTATGTCACTAAGGCATTTAATTGGAATGATCTAGTAGTTAGGCACATATCTGTCTGCTCCTGTTTTATATTATTTGCTTTTCTTTGGAAGCAGATGACCTTGACACATAGAAGAGGACTTTTCTGCTGTCAAGGATAAACACATACAAATATGGACCCTGCTTAAATCACATTTTTAAAGTGGAATCCTGCAAGGAGTGAATGTTGATTGTTCAGTATATACACATGGGAAGTAAGAGGGGGTATCATTCATTCATCTATTCTACTGGGAAAAGCTTTGCATGGTTGTTCCTCTCTACCAAGTTCTTCTTCTGTGGGGAAAAAGAATTAATTCTAGGGCTTCAAGATGACCAGAACAAAACAAAACAAAGCAAGAGAGATTTCAATGTAAATAACAATGAAATAAAGTATTACCAAGATGTCTAGTAATAGAAATTTACTTGACAGTTTGAGACACAGTGTTCTAAAGAGATTCATTTATGCCCTGTGACCACATTCCAAAATTCAAGGTCTAAGAAATTCTCAACTCAAGTTGGTTCTTGATTAAGGAGCCATTTAGACATTTGAAGGACTTGTCAGAGGAGGCCAAGAGTAGAAAGACAAATTAACAGAAAACTGATAGGAGCCAAGGATTGTTTTGCATGCTTGTGAGTTTTTGGCTTGTATACATAAACTTTTGTCAAATCCTTCAGCAAAGCATGGTAAAACCACAGGTAGGCATTCGTATTGGTTATGCAGGTACTTCACACATAAAATATCTATCCATGGATATTTGGGGCCTGTCAAATATGGTTCTGTATGCTTTTTCTTGGAATCCTATACCCCACGAGAGACATAGGAAGTAAGATGTAGAAAGTATTGCTTTCTCATTGATTATGGTACTGACTTCATTTGCCAGGAAAAGGCCAGCACTGCAAGAAAAAAAAAGTCATCTCCGTGGCAACAGAAATCTTAACTTTTAACTTGATATCAAATGAAAAGGAAATTATTTTTTCTCTAGTTTTAAAAATTAAATTTTTTTTTACTATGGGAGTGACCTTTGGCAACATGGTTTTGTTAGAACGTCTGGGCCAAAGGGCTAATGTTCAAGGTGAAAGACTTTTAATTTTCCATCGCTGATTTTATTTTTGTCAGGGCAAGAAGCGATGTTTAGACCATGCAAGATACCATTTTCCTACCAAGCAAATGACCTTATTTTTATTCCAGAGGTATCTCAAGGGTAGAAGAATAAGAAATTTCATTTGTTGAACTTCCCTGAATATTGCCAGACCCCTGGAAATGGGGGGGGAGGAGCTAATTGAATTAATCTTTGTTGGCTGCCACTGTCCTCTCTTCCTGTAAAGTCAGTAACCTCCTTCTGCTGTTATTAAACCCCTTGAGAATGTGGAACCAGTCCTGTAAAGGACACCTGATTACACTGGTCTAGAAAACTGAGCTTCTCCCAAAGCATAACTGTGGAGAAATCACTAGCCTTCTCTGTTTTAAAACCTTAAAACGACAGTAAGTCTAGTCAGCCGAATCTCTTCAAAAAAGAAACAGAGCAGGGACTGGGCATGAGAAGAGACCTGGCATTCATTGGTCACCGCTCTGTGCTGGGCACTGTGCTCCCTGCTTGAAGTTCTCAGACCGTAGTGGGCATCTTCATCCTTGCTCTTGTGAACAGAGAGGAATATTGGCTCATGCTGGGTGTCACTAGAGACAGGATCTAAATTAATAATTCAGCATGGTCTGCAGCCATTGGTGCCGGATACATTATGATTGGTCAGGGTTGCTGTAGGATCTGGTATTTCAATTAAATAGTAGTTCTTTGCAGAGAAAAATAAGAAGTCCCAAAAGTGCCAATCTGGCCCATTTTTATTCTTAATAATCAAAAACATAACATCATTTTTCTTTTCTTTTTTTTTTTTTTTTTGTGTTGGAGTCTCACTCTGTCACCCAGACGGGAGTGCAGTGGCCGGTCCCGGCCACCACGGCCTCGACCTGCTGGGCTCCAGCGATCCTTCTGCCTCAGTCTTCCAAGTAGCTGGAACTACAGGCGCGTATTACCACGCCCAGCTAATTTTTGATTTATTGTAGAGATGAGGTCTCACCAAGTTGCCCAGACGGGTCTCAAACCCGCGGGATCCGGCAAACCACTCACCTCAGCCTCCCAAAGTGCTGGGATTACAGGCTGAGCCACTGAACCTGGCCTTATTTTTCATTAGAATTAATCAGCAGTGATAAAATACACTTTTGGAGTTAGTACTATTTTGACTAGAACTCAAAGATTGAGGAAGGGAGTTCTTTAAGCAAGACAGCCATGTGGACATGATTTTTTTATGAAAAATTTGAGGAGGCAAAATCATAGAAGGGAACTAGTTTTAAATAAACACAGTTCCCTCCAGAGCCTTAGTAACAAAGTTCTAAATTCACCAAAGTTTTTCTCCTGCTGTCTTTACTTACTTAATAAGCAAACTTTTACTTATGTCAGTATGAAATAGGCCTCTCAAACCGGGTTCAGTGGCTCAGCCTGTAATCGCGCGCCTTTGGGAGGCTGAGGTGAGTAGATTGCCTGAGCCTGCGGGTTCGAGACCCACCCAGGCAATTTGGCGAGGCCTCATCTCTACAATAAATCAAAAAATCAGCCGGGCGTGGTAGCGCGCACCTGTAGTTCTGGCTACTCGGAAGGCTGAGGCGGAAGGATCACCGGAGCCCAGCAGGTCGAGGCTGCGGTGACCGGGAGTGGCCACTGCACTCCAGTCTGGGCGACTGAGTGAGACTCCAACTCAAAAAAATAAATAAATAACATTGTATGTCTTTTGTACTGTATATTCTCAGCTAAGGCGATTTCACCCCAAGGAGGTTAAAAATTGGTTTGGTCTAGGAGAGGAGGGTTAAAAGGAAAACTTAGATGTACTTTGTAATAATTTACATTTAACCTCTCCTGTTTTCTACCATGATGAATTCCCTTTCACCATTTTTTTTTTGGTGTGTGGGGGTGGGGAAGTGGCCATTTTCAGTATCGTCAGGAGGACTCCCACACATCAGTTTAAATAGGTAAGCTTTATGGCTCTGTACAGCCCTGAGGTCTTTTATGCCTTTGAAGAATACATGTGTGACTGTGGAGGAAGGGAGGCCACAGAGGAATTACAGCAGGAAAGGGCTTCAGGGGAGGAAAGTCTTGAAGGAAACGTTTTGAATTGCCAGAAGGAGGAAGGAAGGGAGTTCATGGAGGGGATTAATACCGACATATCAATGTGCAGCGAGAGACTCGTGTGTGCGCGCAGGATTAAGTAGGGAAGGTGTCAGCTTCAGGAGAAAGAAGACGGTGTTGGAAAGCATGGAAAGATGAGATGGGCTGTGCCAAGGAGGTCTCCTGTTAGGCAAAAGGAGGCCTGTGTGGATTCTTGAAAAGGAAATTTACACTCTGTGTGTGTGTGTGTGTGTGTGTGTGTGTGTGTGTGTGTGAGAGAGAGAGAGAGAGAGAGAGAGAGAGAGAGATTTCAGAAAAACAAATCAGTGGCAACAGCAGAAAGGTAGAAAAATCATTGACAATCCACTTCAGGAAACTATACCTGAATTGTCACTTGGTCTAGGACACAGTATGTTCCTAAGCTAGAAGGCTATAGAACGGATTTGAGAATTGCTTTCTTATGACAAAGGGGCAGGAATGTATGGATCTAATCTCCAATGTGGGAGGCTAAAAAAGAGGTTAGAGTTTTGTCTTTAAGTGAAACCTATAAAGGCATTTGAACAGTTGCCCTTGCCCCTCGATTTTAAATATATATGTGACTCAAAGAGAAAAGATGCTCTTTCAGCCATTTTTTTAGACAACCAAACAAAAAGAAAAAAGGAATTACAGTAGGAAAGGTGAGATTCAGAGATAATTTGGGACGGGGGAGCATTTGTTAGCAGCCTGTGTGTTTATTGATGACCTGTGGGCATTTGGTAGGTTTGGGTTTTCAAGGCTAACTTTTCAGAAATTCTGTATATGTTTTTAATCTATAAGGGAGCAGCCTGCTTTAATAGAAAGACAGTGATTAGCGAGTGCCTAGTTGGAATCATGGCTCTGCCAATATCTAGCTTTATGACCTTGAGCGACCTAAAGTTTCTCAGCACTCAAAATAATAATAATAATACCACTAATGCCTACTTTATGAGGCTGATGTGAAGCCATCAATAAAACCGTCCTATCTGGCATGTTGCTGGGCACACAGTCCTTGCATAGTAAACATTCATTTCCCTTGTGTTTACTTACAGGTACAACATGGTACCCAGGTAAATGGCCAGCCTGCTTTTCCATGAGCGGCTTCCCAAGTCGGAGGTTACAGATAACATGTTTTCTGCATTGTATACTCTTCACTGTTGTTTTTATTTTATTTTGTTTACTCCCAGAGCCCCCACATTTCCCCCCAGCCTTTATCAACTGTGCTGTCCAATATGGTATCTGTAAGCCATATGTAACTGCTTACATTTTAAACTAATTGCAATTGAAAATTCAGCTCTGCAGCTAAACTGGCCTCTTTTTTTGAGTTGGAGTCTCACTCTGTTGCCCAGGCTAGAGTGTAGTAGCATGCTCACAGCCACCGCAGCCTCGAACTGCTGGGCTCAGGAAATCTTTCCACCTCAGCCTTCAAATTAGCTGAAACTACAGATATTTGCCACCATGCCTGGCTAATTTTTTGATTTACTGTAGAGATGAGGTCTCACCATGTTGCCCAGGCAGGTCCCTGACCCGTGGGCTCAGGTAATCCTCTCATCTCAGCCTCCCAAAGTGCTGGGATTATAGGCATGAACCACCGTGCCCGCCCCATATTTTAAAATCTCAGTAGCTACCTGTAGCTAGTAGCTGCTATATTGGACAGTACAATTATAGAACATTTCTGTCACCACAGAAAATTCTCTGTGTACCACCCACATAAATTTCTGAGGATCGTTTAGGCATTTATATAACCAAAGACTGAGCAACTGCTGTGTTCCTGACCTTACACTAAGCATGAGGATATAGTGGCAGTCAAGACCCATAAAATTTCCGCCTTTCCAAAACTCACATCTTAATTTACAAAACCTGCATCTGAGTGTTCATGTGTATCAGCAGCTTAAGCAGGATAGCACAGAGAACAGCTGGCTAATGGTTCATTAAGTTCCAGGCTTCTCCCTAGTCTGATTTCTTTGA
Organism: Carlito syrichta; assembly: GCF_000164805.1. Classification (NCBI taxonomy): domain Eukaryota; kingdom Metazoa; phylum Chordata; class Mammalia; order Primates; family Tarsiidae; genus Carlito; species Carlito syrichta. The sequence goes on along the minus strand of NW_007247266.1, from coordinate 215,972 downwards.
GGTATAGCTCAATTTTCTTCAGCTTTTACATCTCAGCATCTTAGACCTCTGGCTTAGACTGATTTGCAAGGCAGAAATGGCTTACATGTTTGATTTACCTTTAAGTATTGGCTTTCATTGTTCAAGTCTTTTAAGTTCTGGATGAGAGGTTTATTTCAGAGTAGTTGTTCTAGGATTTAATCGCTTAAATCAATTCTGGCTGCCTGTGTTTAGAATTTTAATTCGGTGTCTAGTTCTTACAGCTTATGTGTAACCACGCAGAGACAAGAAATACGTTAAAATTATTTTGTTGGTTGTCTTCTCACAAAGCCCATGTTTTAATGCCCCCCTCCCTCTGGGGGGTTACCGTTACCTATACAACATTAACATTACTAACCTAATAAGTCAGATAATGGTGATAGTAGCATTTCTAAATTAGCCATTCGAATCCAAACACACCGCACTAAATGCTCTCAGCAAGAGCCACGAATGCCACTACCACTCATCTGTTTTAACTAATGAGCTGTAAACATTTTCCCTACTGGTGAACTGAAAGGGACCTTGGAGATATAGGTCTTTTTGCTTCAACTACCTCTTTCTTCATTTTAGTGGTCCTCTAATGATGTGTATTATTTGTCCAAGGTCACAGTTGTACAGTGAAATCCTGCCATAGCATAATAAATGGGGCCCCAAAATTCATATGTGTGAAGCAGAGGTTCTCAACCTTTAGCACATATCCTGGGGGGCTCAAGGAAACACAGACTGCTGGATCCTGCCCCCACGTTTCTGATTCAGTGGGTCTGAGGAGAACCTGATAATTTTTATTTCTGACGCGTTCCTGGGTGCTGCTGGACATCTGTTGACCACACTTTGAGACCACTGGTTAGACCATGTGGTTACATTATTGCGATGTTAGTGGAATGATGAGAGCCCACCTAGAGGTTCTGAGGATCCACTTAGTATCCAAATTCATCCAGGTTTAAACTTGGGTTTGGCACCACCTACTGGTGGCCATCTAATGCTGTGTAACCTTTGATTCTGGACCTCATAGCTGGCTAGGGCTTCCTGCTGTCTCGTAGTTAGTAGGCTTTTATCTTGTTATATTCATCTGAGAAGGTTGGGCTTTGGCTTCCCAACCTCCATCTCTTCCCTGCTTCCCAAATGCTTCCTGCTGTTTCCCAGCCATTCTTGTCCAAACATATCCTCCTCTGCTCCAGAAGAGAAGATCTTTGACCCAATTGCGTTTCAGAAGCTACAGAATCAGTCACATTATATCCAAAATGGCATTGTGTGGCTGGATGCTGTAGCTCATGCCTGTAATCCTAGTGCTTTGGGAAGCCGAGGTGGGAGGATTGCTTGAGTCTAGGAGTTTGAGACCATCCTGGGCAATAGAGCAAGATCTCATCTCTAAAAAAAAATAAGAAAGAAAAAAAATTTGAACTTGCTTCATTTAATGAAGTCATGATCAAACTACTACCCCCCCTTGCTTTTCTGTCTTTACATTTTCCATCTCTACCTATCAAAATCCTTCTTGGCCTTCACTGTTTTCGCTCAAATTCCTCCTCCTTATAATCCTTGTTCTGCTACTGTCTAGAAGGCATTGCATTTCCTTCTTTTGAAGGGGTAGGACATGTTTCTTGGATTTCTACTGTGTTCCAGACCCTGCATGGATGTGTTACATTATTCTCAAAACAACCATAGGCCAGGTGCGGTGGCTCATGCTTGAAATCTCAGCATTCTGGGAGGCTGAGGCAAGAGGATTGCTTGAGACCAGGAGTTTGAGACCAGCCTGGGCATCGTAGCAAGACCTCATGTCTACAAAAACAAAAAAACTTGCAGTGTAGGTATATACCTGTTTTGCAGGCAGGTATGCTGAAACTCAAGTGTAAGACATTTTCTAATTTGCCATAATTTGCAGAATGTTGTCTAAAACAGGTAGTGGGGCAAAGCTGCTTATAGAGTGATTTTTGACAGGGTAGTGTCACCCCTGCAAGCTCCTTGAGGGCAAGGAACGTGCCTCAGTTGTGTTATCCTTAGCTCCAGTCCCTGCTGCAAGCACAGCGCTTGTTCCATTGCGGCACTCAGCATTTCTTCAAAGCAACTCATCTCCTGGCTCCCTGCTTGCAGACACCGTGTCTTCCACCCTGCCCCTCTCGTTGTACTTGGCTGTACTCCCCAGCAGGGAAGGGTGCTGTCAGTGTGGTCTGTTCCCTGCCTCCACTCGGGACTCCTCCGTCTGTTCCCTCCATGAGTGCAGTCTTCAAGAAAGGAGCTCTCACTTCACCCAGCCCGTGCGTGAACTGGAGGCGAGGGTGGTTCAGCATCATGCCAAGCTCACAGCTGCCTGTGGCATCCCACACCTTCTTCACTGCCCTTAACCTTGTCTCTTTCCCTTTCAGCCGTCATCTCCTTCCTCTTCCAGACATCCCTAGGAGGCGAGGAGTTAGCAACACGTGAGAGGCTTATCAGAGGCAGAGAAGGGGTGAACGATCACCCAGAGCTCATGTCGCTCAAAACTTGAGTCGCTTGAAAGACAGTAGATCCAAATATTTAAGAAACACTGACTCACTCCTTTTCTGTTTTGAATATAACTTGCAAATGTAGTTTCACTTGTCATCCCACTTCCTTCATCTCTGTAAAACTGCCACTTTCAGGAAAGAGAATGAGTGGGCTCGGCCTCCCTGTGGCTCTGATACTCCCGAGGCTGGGCACGGATCCCTCACTCACGACCAGAATCACTCGGTGGCCTCCCTCGTTCCTCCAGGCGTCTGATTCCCTTGATGTGGGATGGGGGACAAAACGTCATTGATATGTTCTTCTGCTGTTCTGATGCTAGGTCAAGGTCAAGAACGACTCGGTTAGTATCTTGGTTTACAAGCCTGGCTGGTCGCCATGACTGTATTTGGGAGCTTTAAAAATTGCCCAGCTGGGCTCGGTGGCTCAGCCTATAATCCCGCGCCTTTGGGAGGCTGAGGTGAGTGGATTGCCTGAGCCCGCGGGTTCGAGACCTGCCTGGGCAGCGAGACCTCACCTCTACAATAAATCAAAAAATCAGCCGGGCATGGTAGCGCATGCCTATAATTCCAGCTACTGGGAAGGCTGAGGCGGAAGGATCGCCGGAGCCCAGCAGGTCAAGGCTGTGGTGGCCGGGAGCGGCCACTGCACTTTAGTCTGGGCGGCAGAGTGAGACTCCAACTCAAACAAACAAACAAACAAACAAACAAAAAAAAACAAAAACAAAAATTGCCCATCCAGGCATATTCTGTTTTTACTTGTGTAAAAAGGGGGGATATTCATATATATGTATATATAACATTATTTGATATTCAGGTATATGATTATTTGCATAGGGTACCTTTAGAGGGACACACACAAACTAGTAATAGTGGATGACTACTCTAGAAAAGGAAAATAAAAATCTGAGACAAAGGTTAAAAAACAAATTGCCCATCCAGAACCTGGGAATTAGCATTCCTAAAGGAAGGAACTAGGAATCTATTTTCAAAATGTTTTCTGACCATCAGTTAGTTTGGAGAACCAACATTCTTACTGCTTTGAGATATTTATTTTAGCCCTTTTAGTCATCAAAGCGAGGTAGAATTATCAACATAATCATATGAAGTAATTTAAGTTCCTCACAGATGAGGTCAAATACATTGCTTTACTTATGCTTCCTCTAGCAAAGCATAAAATGAGACTCGCCAGGAATGTTTGGAGCACCTTGAACTTTGCACTGGAAGTAAGACTTCGCAGGAATCTAAACAGTGACCTCAATCCTTGCTTTTCTGGTGATGACGGCATCTGTTCTTTTGTTTTGTTTTTGAGTCGGAGTCTCACTCTGTCACCCAGACTGGAGTGCAGTGGCACGCTCCCAGCCACTTCAGCCTTGACCTGCTGGGCTCCGGCGATCCTTCTGCTTCAGCCTTCCAAGTAGCTGGAAGTACAGGCATGTGCTACCACGCCCAGCTAATTTTTTATTTATTTATTGTAGAGATGAGGTCTTGCCAAGTTGCTCAGGCAGGTCTCGAACCTGTGAACTCAGGCTGTCCACTCGCCTCGGCCTCCCAAAGCACTGGGATTACAGGCTGAGCCACTGAGCCCGGCCAGCATCTGTTTTCATTGACCCAACTCACTCTTGCCCACATAGTTTTTTCATTCTATTATAATTTTTATTCTACCTGTATAATCAACACATTATATAATGTATTCTGAAAGATAACACCAGAATCACATACTAAAAAACTCTTCGTACCAACTCAAGGATTAAAGATGTTTTTATGCGGATTTAAATGGAATGAGAATAGCTAAGGAAGAAGAATGAGAAAATGTTTGAGGTTAAAGGTTTGAACTGGGCTTGGTGGCTCAGCCTGTAATCCCAGCGCTTTGGGAGGCCGAAGCAATGGATTGCCTGAGCCCACAGGTTCGAGACCCGCTTGGGCAACCTGGCGACACCTCATCTCTACAATAAGTCAAAAATTAGCCGGGTGTGGTAGCGCGTGCCTGTAGTTTCGGCTACTTGGAAGGCTGAGTTGGAAGGATCTCCAGAGCCCATCAGGTTGAGACTGCGGTGACCAGGAGCATGCCACTGCACTCCAGTCTGGACAATGGAGTGAGAATCCAACTCAAAAATAATAATAATAATAAGGTTTAAAGTTATTTCTTTATTTCACCAATATACCTCTTGGTAGCAAAAAATTAAAATTTATGAATAACAATGATATTGTGAATGGTTTTACATAATTCAAAGCATGCCTCTTGTGTTTAAATGTTCTTTCCATGTGTAAAACATTCCAGTGAGAGTTTTACCTAGTTCCTATGACTCTGCCTCCCTTTCCACTGCCAAAAACATCAGCACATCTTTCAGAACAAATGCCTTCTGCCCAAAGGAAATACACACATTTTTTTAGGTCCCTGAGTTCAATTTCTAAAGATGTTTTTAAGGCACTGCAAAGGAAACAAGAAGAATGAGTTTGCCGTGGACGAGGAATAATGTGTCTTATAAGCAGTGCAGTCAGAATGACTCTTTTAGTATTTGGCATCGCTACAATATCATCTAATTCTCTGACCTCAATCTTTAGTCTTTAACACCAAAACCATGAAAAGGGAAGTGGGTATGTATTCTTTTCCTCATCCAAGCACGCTCCTGTCTCTTCAAATGAGATCAATGGTCTTAATTCTCTTGACTGCTGGAAGAAGGAGGTCTGTGTCATTCTGATAAGCCTCCAACTCCAGGTCCTGTTTTCATCCCGTTGTTGACTTCAGAGACTGGGTACAGCGAAACACCCGCACTCAGCAAATGCAGGTGGACTCCCGTGCCCTGCCTGAGAGCACGTGGGCTGTTACTTCTCAGTCCTCCAGCAGAATTCACATGAATGGTTCCCTTTTGTAGGCTTTTTTTTTTTTTTAGCGGGAGATAAACAGTGTTTGCCCCTTTGTTTGGAATTCAGCTTCTTGGTGGATCTGACAACTGCCTATATTTTCTTTTTACTTTTTGAAGAGGAAATTATGAGGGGTAAAGGCAGAAGGGAGCTCTATGGAAGGTGTTGTGTTTGTTTTTGACTTTTGTGCACTGGGGGAGAACCTGGCTCCCAGGTTGCCTGCAGGGAGGACTCCTGGAATGTGGCATCTGCCTCTTCCCCAGCAGGGCTCTCCTTGGGCAGGGACCCGGCTCCTGGGTCTGCTAAGTGCTGGTGCATTCTCTGCATCAGGAAGCCTCCATGAGTCAGAAACCACACAGTCACCTTGCTGCGCTTGTGGTCTTGGCCCATACGAATTAACTACCAATCTTTTTAAGTTGGGAGATTCCATCTAAATGTTGGGAATCCTAGATTCTCTTAAAATTCTAGGGGAAATTTTTTGATAGATTTTTCTGATCCTTTAAAAAAAGCAAAAGAAAACGAAGACCTGTTTTCCTGCTGACAGTCGGCAGGAGCCAAAAAACCACTTTTCCCGTTGGCTTTCTGTTTCGCCATAGTCCCCCCTGCTCCCTTTAGACTCCCAGAACTGAGACAAAGTGACAGTCACTGTACTTGTGCCCACACTCTTGATCAGAAATTCAGAGGAAAGTGAAATATTTCTGAAACAAAAACTCCAACATTGGAAAAAGACTAGGACTACCTCAAGTTTCCAGAAAATTGAGAGTGAACATCTGTTTCTGTATGGAAGTGAAGAATGTCCCTGTGTTTAACATCCAAAGCATCTGTATCAAAATGATTTGACTAAAAGTGCCCAGCCCTGTGGATACCTGCGTTCATTTGGGACTTACGCCGTGAGACTGAGAAACCTTCATCTTGGTCTTCCTGAGGTAACTCATTACTTTTCCTGTCATGACAAGGTGCAGGCCCTAGGGTAACTTGCTGAATATCTACTCCTTCTGTTTTCTCAATTCTGTCTATCTCTGATAACTGTAAGCAGCATGTCTGTACACCATCAGCTCAGGAGAAAGGGAGGGACACACAATGGGACAGGAACACAGTAGGTTCTTTACTTCTTTCAATTCTCTGAGCAATCCTCTGATTCAGGAATCAACCCATTTACAGATGAGAAAGCCGAGGCTCAGAAATTAGGTGTCTCACCCAAGTTCCCACAGCAAAGCTGGTAAATGGCAGCAGACTGCCTGCATCTTCCCCTGTGCCACGATGCCTGTGCTGCTCATTGAAGTGCTTTCCTGAATTGCTACTTAACACAACGAGCCTGGTTTTCATTGTGGTTGGGTAGGGTATAGCCATAATGAGAAGATTCTGTTCCTGTTCTATGAAACTGCCATGGAGGATGCTAATGCTTTCTCAAAAAGTCTAACGGTCTTTTCTTAGAAGTCAGTGATAGAAGAGGATTGTATTCCTGAGCAAGATAAAAACATGCTTCCGTTATGCAGCCCGAAGTCAATGACTCCAGCTGCTCTTTTTCCTTCATTTTCAGGAAGCTCCAAGAGAAACGTGTTGTCCCATTGCATCTTATGGTAAAATTCATCCCCGTTTTCACCACATTATTTCACCACAGCTGTTACTGTGCTTTCCCGTGTTCATGGTTATGCTGTGCAAGTTGCATCTAGTTGTAAGCTTCCTCAGATTCCCTTTAAGAAGACAGAGGTATAAATTATAAATTATAAATAAGAACCTTAAAGTTGAGTTTATAACCCTAAGAGTAATTTGTAAGTTCAATTTGAGTAAGACACTGGATTTCACAAAAGGGGTTGTTTGGGGAATGGTCCAAAAGCCTTTGGTTCATTTCTGGCTTAGGAGAAGTACGATTAGGAGATGGTTGGTGAGCTCTGGCCTGACCTGCTGTAGCTTGCATTCTGCTGTTGAGTGACAGTAGCTAACAGGCACTGCACACTGACTTTGTGTGAGCCCTGGGCCTAGGGCCTGCATGCCTTTCTTAATCTTTTAAGCAAGTGTATCTAGTACCACGCTTACCCCTGTCACAAACAGGGCATTCAGGGCCAGAGAGATCCAGAAACCAGTTCAAGGGTGCATAGCTGGCAGGTTTGATCCTGAGCGAAGACCTTGACTCCTCAGCGTTCATGTCCCCACCTGTAAAACAGAGACACACGCTTCTTTCCAAACTTCCTCACAGGACTGTGATTTGAGTCACTTCTGTCCCCTCGCTCCCAAATGCAAGGAACCAGATCCGAAGGAAGGTTATATTCTGCGTGTCCTCTCCCCCTCATCTTTTTCCCCAAGGGCTCCAAAGGCACGCTGGCCACCAGCTTGATCACATCTCCCCTTGTCCTCCAGGGATGGAAAGCTATTGTTCTGTTTTCTCTAAGCTCACTATTGGCCTGGATTATTGATTATTGTCATTTTCTGCCTCGCAAAATACTTTTTATCTCAATTCAAATATAGATAATGTTTATTTGCGACAGTTATGTTGTACAAAGTCACCACAAACACTGAATTATCAAATTCTGAACCATTTCTCCTAAGAGAAATACAGGGTTAGGTTCCTATGAGCCTCTCACAACATTTTTGTCAGCCGATCAGTATGTAACTTTTTTTTTTCTTTTTGAGTTGGAGTCTCACTCTGTCACCTAGACTGGAGTGCAGTTGCACACTCCCAGCCACTGCAGCCTCGACCTGCTGGGCTCCGGCGATCCTTCCGCCTCAGCCTTCCAAGTAGCCGGAATTACCGGCGTGCGCTACCACACCTGGCTAATTTTTGATTTATTGTAGAGACGAGGACTTGCCAAGTTGCCCAGGTGGGTCTCCAACCCATGGGCTCCAGGCAGTCCACTCGCCTCGGCCTCCCAAAGTGCTGGGATTACAGGCTGAGCCACCAAGCCTGGCCCGTAAGCTCCTTTTATGTGCATTTCTGTTTAAGGACACTTTTTAATATGAATTTTTGATTCATTACCATTGAACCCAGGGCCAACAGCCCTGTGCCTCCTGCTTGAACGAAGCTCATCGGACACACCTGTTTTCTCTCTGAACCACATCCCTGTCTTCTTGTGCACTAGACAGCACGTCAGCACAGCCCTTTTCAATGGCAAAATCACCAACAAAAAGTACAAAGCTGCAAAAGCTTCATGACTCTAAGTAGCTCATGGAAAAGATGCCTGCCGACAGCACGAAACTAGAAGGTGGAACAGCATCACCTACTCATCTTCAACTGGGAACAGAGGTATTGGTTGACTGAAACTTTTTGCCACTCTAGGCATGTCCACGAGTGACCATGAAAGCTTTGCAAGTATTGATTTTGAGATTACAAAGGAAATTGTAGGGATAACAACCCTTTGCTTGTTATAAGCTGAAGATATTTTCTAGTTTTTCATTTATATTTTTACTTTGTGTTTTTTACTGTAGAGTTTTTAATAAAGTTTGTCAATCTTTTTCCCTTTTGCTTTAGATTTTGATTCAGAATTAGTAGCGCTTCTCTACTCACAGGTAATAGAAGAATTTTTTTCCTTAGTACTTGTATGCTTTAAATTTTTAAATTCAAATGTCTGATCCAGCTGGAATTTATGCTGGCATGTGATATTTGGAATGAGTAGTTTTACCTCTCTCCGATTTCCTTAGCCTTTATCTCGGCATTTGTTCAATGTTCATCTTTCCCCCCACCGATCTGCTGTGCTGCCTTTATCATATCCTGAATTGCCATGTATCACTGGATCTACTCACGTGCCAATATCCAATTTTGTCATTACAGAAGCTTTGGAGTATGTCTTGATGCCAGTAAGGCCAGCGATCACCCAGCCTCCACTTGGTGCTTCCCCACCACCCTAGAGATTCCCTGGCTATTCTCCCTTACTTTTCCTCCATTAACTTGTCCTCTCAAGTCATTTTGCACATCAAATATCAGAGCTTTCCATTTGGTGGCTCTGTACTGCTATCTTCCTACAACACAGACATTTCTAATTGGAACATCGTTAGTGTTCTCTGAAATTGAAAAGGAGCCCTCCTGACTCTGGGCAAGTGACACGACTGTCCCACTGAAGCTCAAGGTTGTGTTAGGCTCCCACTCCTTAGGGGTGACCTAGGTTACTCATATCCCCTTGTTTTCCCTGGGCTGATAATCAGTGAGGTCCCAGTCTGTGCAACTATCTCTGTATGTTTAGTCAAATGTTCTCACCGTCCTTTCTCCTTTTTCTGTTTTTCCCGTTTTCTTTAAATTTATTTTTTAAATCGACAAGTAAAAGTTGTATACCTTTATCATATACATGATATTTCCAAATATATACACTGTGGAATGGCTAAATGAGCTAATTAACATATGCATTAATTACCTCACATACTTATTTTTTGTGGTGAGAACACTTAAAATCTACTCTCGAAATGACTTTCCAGAATACAATACGTTGTTATTAACTGTAGTCACTATGTTGTACAATCGACTTTTTTGAACTTCTTCCTTCTTTCTGAAACTTTGTATCCTCTAAATGACATCTCCCCAACCCCCTTCCTAAACTCTGCTTTCCAACTTTTCTAGATTATACATACAAGTGAGATCATACGGTATTTGTCTTTCTGTGAGAGGCTCATATCCTACGGGACTTAATATCCTCTAGGCTTATCCATGTTGTCACAAGTGACAGAATTCCTTCTTTTTTAGTGCTAAATCGTATTTCATTGTGTATATATGTCACATTTTCCTTATCTATTCAGCCATTGATGGACATTTAGGCTGATTCCATATCATGACTATTGTGGATAAACATGAATGCAGATATGTCACATATTGATTTCATTTCCTTTTGATATATACCTAGCGGTGGGGTTGCTAGATTATATGGTAGTTCTAGTTTTAATATTGGGGAGAACCTCCCCACTGCTTTCCATAATAATTGTACATCTTTACCAACACTTGCTATCTTTCATCTTTTTTGTATTAACCCACTTAACAAGTGTCAGGTGGAATCTCATTGTGATTTTGATTTGCATTTCCCCGAAAACTAGTGATGTTGAGCATTTTTTTTCACATAGCTGTTGACCATGTGAATGTCTTCTTCTAAGAAATGTCTGTTTGGGTTCTTTGCTCATCTTCTAATCACGTTAATTGTTTTCTTGTTACTGCGTTGTTTGAGTTCCTTAAATATTTGGTACGTTCGCCCCTTATCAGATGTGCTGTTTGCAAATATTTTCTCCCGTTCTATAGATTGTCTCGTCATCTGTTGGTTGTTTCTTTTGCTGTGCAGAAGGTTGCTTGTTTATTTTTGCTTTTGTTGTTGTGCTTTGGGGTCATATCCAAAAAATCATTGTACAAACCAATGTAATAGAGCTTTCTCCCTATGTCTTCTTCTAGTAGGCTTACAGACGTAGATCTTATATTTAAGTCTTAATCCATTTTTATCTATGGTGTGAGATAGGAGTCTAATTTTACTCTTTCGTATGTTGATATCCAATTTTCCTGATGCCATTTAGTGAAGAGACTACGCTTTCCCTATTATGTGTTCTTGGCACCTTTGATAAAAATCAATTGACCATAAATACGTGGATTTATTTCTGGGCTGTCTGCTCTGTTTCATTGGCCTGTGTGTGTGTGTGTTTATGCTGGTACCATGCTGTTTTGATTACTCTACTTTTGTAGTGTATTTTGAAGTCAGGTAGGGTGATGCCTCCCAATTTGTTCTTTTTGCTCAAGATTGCTTTGACTTTGGGGGTCTTTTGTGATTCGTGCAAATTTTAGGATTGTTTTTTCCTTTTTCTGTTAGAAAAATAAAAGGTCATTGGAATTTTGATAGGGATTGCATAGACTCTGTTCCTGTCTTGGAGTAGTATAGGTATTTTAACAATATTATTTTTTTCTCTTCATGAACACTGAATTTCTTTCACTTATTTGTGTCTTCTTTGATTTCTTTCACCAACATTTTATAGTTTTCAGAGTACGGGTCTCTCTCCTCCTCATTTAAATTTACTTCTAAATATTTTATTTTTTGTAACTATTGGGATTTTTTTTTTTCTCTTCTTTTTTTTTGAATAGTTTGTTGTTAGTATATAGGCATGCTATTGCCTGTTGATTTTGTACTCTGCAGCTTTACTGAATTTGTTTATCAGTTCCAATAGTGTTTGGGTGTAGTTTTTAGAGTTTTCTATTATAAGATCATGCCATCTGTAGACAGGAATAGTTAACTTCTTCCTCTCCAGTTTGGATGCCTTTTATTTCTTTTTCTTGCCTAGTACTATTTTGACTAGAAGTGGCAAGAGTGGGTATCTTTGTCTTGTTCCTGATTTTAAAGGAAAAACTCAATTTTTACCATTGAGTATGATGTTGGTGGTGGGTTTGTCATATATGACCTTTATTATGTTGAATTACACTTATTTGATTCATTCATTCATTCATTCACATTTTCTCAAATAAATGCATTTGTTTTCTCTTTTATTCATCTAAAAGCTTTTTAATTTTACATTTTAAAAACTCTTTAGAATGCTTTAAAACCTCTTAGTTTCATTGATCTTTTCTATTGTTTATCTGGTCTCTGTTTTATTTATTTATGATTTGATCTTTATAATTTTCTTTCTTCTCTTAGCTTTGGGCTTAGTTTGTTTCTTTAGTATTAGTTCCGTGTTAGATTGTTTACTTGAGATCTTTCTTCTTTTTCAATGTAGGTATTGATTGCTATAAACTTCCCTCTTAGAGTTATTTTTGCCGCATTCTTTAGATTTTGGTATATTTGTGTTCATTTACATTTGTCTCAAGATATTTTTTAGTTTTTTCCTTAACTTTTTCTTTGGCCTATTGGCTGTTCAAGATCATGTTTAATTTCTATATATTTGTGAATTTTCTGAAATTCCTCCTGTTATTGATTTTATAGGATCATCATGCCACTGTTTTTGGAAAAAAACGTTTGGCATTTCTCAATCTTCTTAAACTTGTTAACATTTGTTTTGTGGCCTGACATATGATTTATTCTGGATAATGTTCTATGTGTGCTTGAGAAGAATGTGTATTCTGCTGTTGTCGGGTGGAATGTTCTACATATGCCTATTAATTCCATTTGTTCTATAATGTAGTTTAAGTTTACGTTTCTTTATTGACTTTCTGTCCAGATAATCTGTCCATTGTTGAAAGTAGAGTATAAAAGTCTTCTACTATTATTGTTTACAGTCTATCTATTCTTTTAGATCTATTAATAATTATATATTTAGGTGCTCCACTATTGGATGCCTATATATGTACAATTATTAGATCCTCTTGATGAATTGACCCCTTTATTTTTATATAATGGCCTTCTTGTCTCTTTTTACATCTGATATAAATTAACTACCTGTACTCTCTTCGCATGGTAGATATTTTTCTATCCCTTCACTTTGAATCTATGTGTGTCTTTAAATGCAAAGTGAGTCTCTTATAGGCAGTATATAGTTGGATTTTATTTTTGTTATCCATTCAGCCACTCAGTGCCTTTTAACTTGAGAATGTAATTCATTTACATTCGAGTAATTATTAGGTAAGGACTTTATAAGAGAAAAAAATAGTTTTCTCCTCTACTCACACATGAATCAACACAATACTCCTGACACCAAATGTTTAGGAATATTTGCACATGAATCAATTATTTCCTGAATATGAGCTTAGTCTCCTATAAATCAATTCAAATATGACACTATCTACCTGAAGATAGCATCACATCCTCCATGGAAAGGGCTCAGTCCCACAAGACTGTGTCCCACTTCAGATGCCAATCACAACTAGTAGGTGGTCACCTATACTTATGACCAACTGGCTATAAATCAGGGTTCCTACCTCACCATCATTGAGTTTGATTAACTCGTTAGAGTGGCTCATAGAACTCCATGAGGTACTCTACATTTACTGGTTTATTAATAGATGAGATAATAAAAGATGCAGATGAAGCACCCAATGAAGAGCTACATAAGGTGAAGTCAAGAAGGGTTCTAAGCACAGGAGCTTCTGTTCCTGTGGAGTTGGGGTGTACCACTCTCTTGGCATGTGAATGCGTTTGCCAGTCTGGAAGCTCTCCAAACACTATAGTTCAGGGAGTTTTATGAAGGCTTCATCATGTAGACATGACTGATTATTAACTCCATCTCTACTCTCCTCTCTGAAAAATGGAAGATGAGGCTGAAAGCTCCAATCTTCTAATCATGGTTGACTTTTCTAGTGACCAACCTCTACCCATGAGCCCACCAAGAGTTCTTATTAGAACAAAAGGCAGGCTGGGCTCGGTGGCTCAGCCTGTAATCCCAGCACTTTGGGAGGCTGTGGCGAGTGGATTTCCTGAGCCCATGGGTTCAAGACTCGGGCAGCTTGGCAAAACCTCATCTCTACAATAAATCAAAAGTTAGCCGGGTGTGGTAGCATGTACCTATAGTTCCAGCTATTTGGAAGACTGAGGCAGAGGATCACCAGAGCCTAGCCGGTTGGCACTGGGGTGGCAGTGAGCGTGCCACTGTACTCCAGCCTGGGCAATGGAGTGAGACCCCAACTCAAAAAAAAGGCACTTCTACTACCCAGGCAATTCCAAAGGATTTTGTAGTTCTGTATCAGATGATCCTATGATTTAGGAAATTGCAAAAGTTGTGAGAGCTTGATGTCAGTAACCAGTGCAGAAGCCAAATTTTAGAACACAAGATTCTCCTAGCACCTCTGTCACTTAGGAAATGGCAAGAGTTTTAGGAGTTCTGTGCAAAGAACTGGAGGAATAGATCAATACATATTACAGACTTACTGCTGCTACTTTGTTAGTCGTTTTATGGTTGTTTTGTAGATTCTTTGTTTCTTCTTCCTCTCTTGCTGCCTTCCTTTTTGAACTGGCGATTTTCTCTAAGTGGCATGCTTTGATTCCTTACTTTTTATCTTTTGTGTATCTACCATAGTGTGTTGCTTTGTAGTCATCATGAGGCTTATATAAAATACCTTATAATAAAAATGGGTTTTTTAAAGCTATTAATAACTTTGCAAAAGAAAACTCTCCAGTTTTTTTTACACTTCCACTTGTATATTTTTGATGTCATAATTTACAGCTTTCAAATTTTGTATCCCTTAACAAATTATCATAGCTATTATTATTTATAATAATTTTGTCATTTCGCCTTCATACTAAAGATTAGAGTATTTGGAATCTGACTGTGTACTTACTTTCAACAGTCAGTTTTATGCTTTTATGTTTTCTTCTTACTAATTAGCATGCTGTTCTTTCAGCACTCCCCCTTAGCATTTCTTTTTATTTTGTTTGTTTGTTTGTGTTTTTTTTTGAGTTGGAGTCTCACTCCATCACCCCAACTGGAGTGCAGTGGCACGCTTCCGGTCACTGCAGTCTCAACCTACCGAGCTCCGGCGATCCTTCCACCTCAGCCTTCCAAGTAGCCAGAACTACAGGTGCACACTACCATGCCCGGCTAATTTTTTATTTTTATTGTAGAGATGAGGTCTCACCAATTTGCCCAGGTGGGTCTCGAACCCACAGGCTCAGGTAATCCACTCACCTTGGCCTCCCAAAGTGCTGGGATTACAGGCTGAGCCACCGAGCCTGGCAGCATTTCCTTTAAGACAGGTCCAGTGGTGATAAATTCCCTCCGCTTTTGTTTATCTGGGAAAGTCTTTGTCTCATCTTTATTTCGAAAGAACAGCTTTGCTGGATATGATAGTCTTGACTGATAATTTGTTTCAGCACTTTGAATATACCATCCCACTCTTTCCTGATGTATAAGGTTCCTGCTGAGAACTATCCTGCTAACTTTATGAAAACTCCTTTTTATGGTATTTGCTTATTTTCTCTTGATGTTTTCAGGATCTACTCTTTGCCTTTGATTTTTAACAGTTTGATTATAATATGTCTGTCATTTTATTTGGCTTGAATCTTTTTAAAGGCCTTTGATCTTCTTGGTTCCTGAATATTTATATCTTTTCCCAGATTTGAAAAGTTTTCTACTATTATTTCTTTAAATCAGTTTTTTATTCCTTTATCTCTCCATTTAAATTTTCTATCATTCAAATATTCGCTCTTTAGATGCTGCTTCATAAATCCCATAAACTCTCTTCATTCCTTTTTTTTTCTTTTTTCTCTCTGACTATATCTTTTCAAATAACCTGTCCTCAAGTTCACAAATTATTTCTTCTGCTTGATCAGTTCTGCAGTTCCACTGTTGAAGCTCTTTAATGTATTTTTTATTTCACCCATTGTATATTTTTAGCTCCAGAATATTTTTTGTTTGCTTTTAAATAATTTCAATTTCTGTTAACTTTCTAACTTTATCATATATTGCTTTCCTGGTTTTGTTTGTTTCCCTGCATTTTATTGAAATTTGCTGAACTCCCTTCTTACAATTATTTGATTTCTTTTTTAGGCAGTTCATAAATCTTCATTTTGTTAGGGTTTATTTTGTTCCTTTGGTCGTGTCATGTTTCTTTGATTATTCTTGATCCTTGTGGTCATACATTTTGTCTGTTCATTTGAAGAAGAAAGGACTTATTCAGGTCTTCAGACTGGCTTTGTTTGGGAAAGTTCTGCTTGGCCAGAGATTCTGAGTAGACCATCTGGTATGGTCTGTGAGACAGCTTGCTGCTGGAGTCCTCAAGCAGCCTGGCTTGGTGCCTAAGTCAGTAGGTTATGAGCCTGTTATCTGTATCTAAGGGACTGATCCTGGAGCCTAAAACCATTGTGGTGGACTTGTTGATTGGGTCTGCAGGGTTGACTCCAGAGTCTAGGTCTGAGAGGGTGGGTCATTTTTCTCTTATTCAATTGGATGTAAAACTCTACTTTCATGGGATTTCATCCCAGAAATTAATTGTATTTCATGGAACTCCTGAATTATTCCTTGAGAGACCAGAATGATGTGATTATTCCCTACTACATTGTTTTAAAAAGAGGTTTTTTTAATGGAATCTAATTGTGACTTGACATTTATCTAAAGCAGCACGATTTACCCCAGAGACTCAGCTGAAAAACCATTATTAGAATAGTGGGTTCAGTTACGTTACAAAATGAATGTATAAAACTCAATCATTTTCTTTTTCTTTTCTTTTTTTTTTGAGTTGGAGTCTCACTCTGTCGCCCAGACTGGAG
>NW_007247266.1:169949-199217 GCF_000164805.1 Carlito syrichta | reverse complement strand
ACCTCAGCCTCCCAAAGGCGTGGGATTACAGGCTGAGCCACCGAGCCCGGCTAGTCATTTTCATATACAGGAAATTAGAAGATATAATGGAAACAATTCTATCACATGTATGTAGGTGTGTATATATATATGATGCCTAGGAATTAACTAGAAAAATTAACTTGACAACTCAGCAAAACTGCAGAACTTAAATGAAGGAAAAACATTATTAAACTCCACAGAAATGCCTAAATAAAGATTAATATTGAATAAATAGACAGCCAAGTAGTGCTCTAGTTAAAATAATCCTGTGTAACCCAGATAATCCCAAGTCTTCCAGATTTATAGGCCCATTTGTTTTTGATAACGGAATAGGATGGCTCTATTCCAAGTATTATGAGAGATCTGTCACTTTTTCAGAAATCTCTAAGCATTTCCAAGAAATGATTGAGGAGCTTATGTTCCCCTTGGTCAGTATAAAAACCACAACCATTTCTCTGTTCTCCTGTTATGGATCATTTTTTTACTTACGTACCCATTATTTATTTATTAAACATGTATTGAATGCTTACTATGCCTTAAACACTCCCACTAACCATTGCTTATGGCTCCTGGGGCTGTTGCCTCTGACTTTTCCTGGGTCATATCGTCTTGAGACATAATCTCTTCTTTTTGATTT
Source organism: Carlito syrichta (assembly GCF_000164805.1). Classification (NCBI taxonomy): domain Eukaryota; kingdom Metazoa; phylum Chordata; class Mammalia; order Primates; family Tarsiidae; genus Carlito; species Carlito syrichta. The sequence continues at coordinate 198,559 of NW_007247266.1, read as the reverse complement.
CCCCCATCAGGTACCACTGATACAAGACTGTTTAGTGCCAAAAAACTTTTGCTGAGGTTTTGACAGTACTAGTGGTGAATGAACATCCTGGGGGAGAAGGAATGCAGATGTAGCATATAGGTACAAATGATAAAGCATTACACATCTTAATGTTTATGGGTGATCCTCTGTGGGGACTTTCTCACGTTATCCTTGATGCTTAAATTCCACCTGCTGCCGTCTTCTGGAATTGCCTCTTTCCATCTTTCGGTCACTCTTGCTTATCATTTCCTCGGCCTCTCAGATCTGTAGAGCTTCTAACTCCTTTTTGCTAGCCCTATCCTTTGGGAACTCAAATCACCTTTTATTTCAGAACTAAGACCAATTTTTCGACTTCTTTTTTCTTTCTCACTCATGCAGATCACACTGGAGAAGGAGTTAATTTGCCTGACCAAGAAAGTTGTTGAGCTCTTGCACAGTCTGCTCCAAAATAAGAGCACTTCCCAGCCCCTGAAAGGAATTCTGATTGCCAGAGCAACGAGTTTTAAAATATTTATTTTCTTTCTCATCACATTTGGATTTGGATGATATCAAGTCTCTTCAAATTAATAAAGCAAATAGAAGATAATTCTACCTATAATCCCAGTGACGCTTTTCTGAACTTTTATAAAATGGTCTTAAAGTTAATTTTTGAGAGAAAAAAACAAGCTCAAAGAACAACACAATCTTAAAAAGAAGAGTAAGAATAGAAAACCAACTCTACCAGTGCTTTAATTGAAATGTTTATTGTTCTAGTGGAGGAATGAGCAAACAGAAAAATAAAGCATAACACAAAGTCCAGAAACAGATCTAAGAATACAAAAATATTTAGAATGTAATAAATGACATAAAAATTCCAAATGACAATATAGGCAAGTATTTATGTAATCTGAGTCTAAGGAAGACCTTTCTAACAGAAAGAGAGAGAGAAACATTCTTATTTTAAAATAAGGGGGAAAGAAAACTCAGCCTTAAAAACCTTGTTATACAACCTTAAAAACATGCTGAAGGCAAAAGGATTATCTGAGCTCAGGGGGTTGAGACTAGCCTGAGCAACATGGTGAGACCTCATCTATACACACACACACACACACACACACACACACACAGATTAGCCGGGTGTGTTGCACATGCCTGTGCTTCCAGCTACCTGGAAGGCTGAGGTGGAAGGATCACCTGAGCCTAGCAGGTTGAGGCTGCAATGGCCATGAGTGTGCCACTGTACTCCTACCTGGGCAACAGAGTGAAACTACAACTCAAAAAAACAAAAAAACATTCTGAATAAAAGAACCAGACACAAATACTACATGTTGTATGATTCTATTTATATAAAACTTCCAGAATAGGAAAATTCATAAAGACAGACAATAGATTAGTGAGTATTCAGGGCTTAGCGGGAGGAAAATGGGGAGTGATCAATAGTGAACATGGGAGTTTCTTTTTTCAGAGAGATGAAAATGTTCTGGGAATTAGGTGGTAGTGGTGGCCAGACCACTTTTGAATATACTACCAACCACTGATTTGTACACTTTCTTATACCCAGATAGCATTCTGACTGGATGTTTTAAAGGCTGAAACTTGTATATTAATGATATCTCAATAAAAATTTTTTAAGATAAATCAGTTCTACATGGAATATCACAGGGAAAAAAATCAGCATTCCAGTAGAGAATGATTAAAGAATACGAATTTTAAAAATGTTAAAGACAAATGACTGATAAACACTTAAAATACAAAGTAAAGCATTGGAATGGAATATTTGCCTATTTACTTGGCAAAGATGAAATTATACATTTTCTCTTTGGGTAGGATATAGTCTGATGGTTAGTCTAATTTACTGGTATTGATGAAGAATGATTTAGCAATGCATTCATTTCAAAAGCTTTAATTTGTGTCCTTGTATTTCTATTTCTAGAAATTTATTTTAAAGAAATGCTTCCTGCCATTTAAAATAACATAGTAAAGCATAGTAACAACACAGAAAAATGCTTCTGCTGCTAGGAAGAAAAATTAAAATGTCAAATACATACAATGAAACAGACCAATAGAAAGTGCACAGTCAAAAGACTAGAGAGATTCCCTCCAAAATGTGAGCAATAATCACCTTTGATTGGTGGACTAACAGGTCGTATAGATATTTTCTTATTTATTCTTACCTATATTTTCTGTTTACCTGTATCTTTCAAATATTGTATACTTGGCAATACTCTGTGACCAGAAAATAATAGGAATTTTTTTTTTTTGATGATACAGTTTCAAGTGTGGTGAGGTTTTCTAGTTTGTTTGTTTGCTTGTTTTATGAGAACTTTGCAGAAATGAGATTAGAAAAGAAATTTTTTGTTTCTCATTTTTTCTTTTTTTTTTTTTTGAGTTGGAGTCACTCTGTCGACCAGACTGGAGTGCAGTGGCACGCTCACGACCACCCCAGCGTTTACCTGCTGGGCGCCGATGATCCTTCCACTCAGCCTTCCAAGTAGCTGGAACTACAGGCATGCGCCACCACACCCGGCTAATATTTCTCCTTCTAAGACTAGAGATTCAGGAGAGGTTCAAGAGAAGTCCTCAATTCTGAAGCCAAATTCTCACTTGCTAGCTGCCCAGACAAGTTTCCTTCAGTGGGGTGCATTGTTTCCAGATTTTACCAATTTAATTAGTTGGTGATTTTATAACCTAGATCACTGTAACTTAAACTTTTGTGTGTGCTCATCCTAAGATTTTTCCTCTTCGAAGTCAGGTATTTTAGACTTTACAACCAGGATCATATTGAGTTCTTAAAATTATGTTCTTCAGATGTAACTATTTTCTTCTTCCAATTTCCTAGACAGAATCATGAATAAACTGGAGGATAAGCAGGACCAGATGATACCATGAAGAGAAGCTTACAGGCCCTCTATTGCCAACTGTTAAGTAAGTTCATACCATATTTCTTCTTTCCGAAAATATGTCAATGGTATTGTTTGCCAAGTGCCAAGAATTGACTTTCTGGGTGAAGACCAGGGTCGGGTCAGTGAGGGAGGACAGTAAATTTTCCCTCTGCTTCTTCTAGATAAAGTATCAAGCCATTGTATTGCCTTGCTTATCAATTGTAACATAAACCTCATTATAATAACTCTAAATGGGCATGTTAAGCATAGTTAGTTCGAGAATGCATATCAAGAACATGATTGCCCTTGGTCTTGGCATCTTACAGTGTGACCTTCTGTTGGTTCTTCATAGGAAGGAAATAGTAAGTTATGTTTTCCGTATTTTGTCACACAAAATGGGTTACCATTCAGTGACTATATGACCTTTGGCTTGGAAAGTTATGCATAGTCATACATGGTTCTCAAATATGAGTAGTAAACATGTAATTTCTTGGTTTTGTGGTAGAATGAAGAGAGTTTGATTATGACTTTCTGCATGTTGTTTTTGTGTTTTGAGGATAATGCCAGAGAATACCAGTTGCCTGTAGTGACTGTACATCCCTTGGGATTAGAATTGCTAGTGAACAAATGTAAAAACCAGTACCAATTGGTAGGTTTGATGTTCTGATTGACCCACCTGGGACAACAGGCATTGCCCATTCCAGGTCAAACCAAAGCCAATGAGATGGAAAACTGGGAGTTCATTGTTGGGTCATTTTTGAAGTAAATAAAGTACCTATCTTTTCTAGGCTGAGTGGCTCCTTTTTAACTTTTGTTGAGAGAATAAAATAAATAGAATGGAAAGAGATTGAAATGCAAATCACCAACCAGTCAGCTCTTAGGATTTAGTATTTCAGCTTATGTTGTACGCCCAGTGCAAAGCACTTTATCTACAGACAGCATCCTGACCGGGTGTTTTAATTGACTCGTTTCTTCAACTGAATTCTAATCCCTGAAACACATATCACGTCAGCCTGTTTCAGCCTGGTGGAAAGTCGCCAAGTGTTACAGGGACTCTCTTGTGTTCTTTCTCCATGTGTTCTATGGGACTGTGGGTTCGCTTTTTTTTTTTTTTTTTTTTTTTTTTTTAATGATAAGCTAATGTTAGGTAGAGAAAAGGCTTTACAGACTGAAGAGGCATTGTCATCAAGGAATGATTAACTCTGCCTTGATGGGAGAGGAAACATATGAAAGATAAATGGGATTTTACACACATGCATACACACTCCTCAGAGGCTGTGCAGAAGGAGAAAAAGGACATTAAAAGCGGCATAGCAGATTTGGGAGGTAGCACAATGTTTGTTGAGTTCACTTACATTGATGGTGTACCCTAAGTCTGCCATAATATTTTAAGGTCATATGTTATTGGAAAGGCATCAGTAAGTTATCCTGTGGTGCAGAGACAAGTCTTACAGTATGACTAGGTGCATCCTCCTAAACTGAGGAACTGAATGCTTGAGGGGGTTTCAAACATTATCTGGACAGCTACAGAAATCACTCATGTCTCAACACCTTGTTCACAAAGCTTGTTGTGAAATGTGATAGGTATTTCCTGCTGGTTAGGAGGGACGTCGCAGCACTCACTAAACCTGATTACTGGCATGCATACACACACAGTAGTGTATATATATCTTTGGTCAGCCAGTTATTAAGTTATGCCTATATTTGCCCACAAGCAAAAGGTTTTTGCCATGTCTGAAATAGACTTGAGAACTAAAGAGTCAACATAAACTTTTTTTTTTTTTTTTTTGAGTTGGAGTCTCACTCCCTCGCCTAGGCGATGGCACACTCATGGCCACCCCAGCATCGACCTGCTGGGCTCTGACGATCCTTCCACCTCAGTCTTCCAAGTAGCTGGAACCACAGGCGCACGCTACCATGCACAGCTAATTTTTTGTTTATTGTAGAGATGAGGTCTTGTCAAGTTGCCCGGGCTGGTCTTGAACCCACAGGCTCAGGCAGTCCACTCGTCTCAGTCTTCCAAAGTGCTGGGATTACAGACTGAGCCACCGAACCAGGCCATAAACTTAATTGTGTGTAATTCAGCAAACTGATAGTTTTAATTTGGAAAAAAAAAACATGATTGAGTATTCTGATAATTCATTGTTATATAACAAACCAGTCTAAAACTTGGCGACTTAAAGCAATAACAGTCATTTATTTTGTACATGAATCTGCAGTTTGAGCAGGGCTTGGCAGAGACTACTGTCCCTGCTGTACTGTATTTGGGACTTGGGTTGGAATGAGCCTGTGGCTGGGGGCAACCGGCAGCAGCCCTTCTCACAGGGCAAGTTTGGGCTTCCTCACAGCATGGCAAACTTAGGGTGTTCAGACTTCTCCCCGGGAGCTCACCAGCATGAGGCTTGGGCATCTTACAAAACTGAAAAGACTTCCTGAAATTAGGCTTGGACGTCCTGAAGCAATACTCACACCACATTGTGTCGGCCAGAGACGTAAGATCAACCCTGATTTAAGGGAAGGGGAATTAGGCTCTGCCTCTCAAAGGAAAAAATAATACGTTTTGTATTTATCCTTAGTCTATTACAAAGAGTATCTATTTGTTCATAAAAACAAAACAATTAAACACAAGTAGACATTAACCAGTTTGTGAGTCATCATTCTCATAGAAGCTGCTCCCTCCTGAATGCTGGTGCATTCACAAGCGTCTGCAGGTTGTATACCTGCAACCTCTCATTTGTTCCAGAGGTAAATGCTTCGCAGTAAAGAAGCGTTACAGATGCGTAAGCACTGACCCAGGATAACCATCACTGATGGGGCTACAGTGTGTACCCAGGTCTCTCCAACCCCTGTGTGCATGCCCTTTTTTCCATCCTACCATGGTGCCCCACACTCAGGAAAAATCAGTCATGTGGCTACTGTGCTGTCCTTATAGCTAAATGGACAACTCCAGTCTATGATCAGTAAAGTTTGCATCTTGTGAGTGATGTTAGGTGAGGGCCGTGATTTGGATATTTGAATTCTTTGAGCCTCATGTTGAAATCTGACCCCTAGTGTTGGAGGTGGAGCTTAATGAGAATTGTTTGGGTCATGGAGGCATATCCCTCATGAACTGGTTACTGCCCTTCTCTAGGGAAGAGGGAGTGGGTGAGTTCTCACTCTATTAATTCCCCCTAGAGATCCCCCCAAGAGCTGTTTAAAAGAATCGGGCACCTTCCCACTTTTCTCTTGTTCCCACTGGCTCTCTGCGTGATCTCCCCTTCACCTTGAACCACGGGTGGAGGCCCTCGCCAGACACAGGTGTCAGGTCCCATACAGCCTGCAGAACCATGAGCCAAGCAAGCCTCTTCTTTATAAATCACCCAGCCTCAGGCATTCTTTCATAGCAACACTAAATGGACTAAGACAGTGAGACCAAAGGACAACAGCAACAGCAAAGCTTCTCTTAGCCCACTGCATCACAATCAACAGTTATCGGGGCTTGTTTGTGCCTGAAGGCGGCTGGGGCAGGCAGGACAATAGAGGTTTTATTTTTGTACTTTTTTGTGAGTTATTGTCTCTGCCCTTGTTTTTATTTCTTGGGCTCCACAGCACACTACGGTACTGAATATTTCATCCTCCCTGGCGTTAGCCCTTTGGGAAGGCTTAACACACTTTATACGATACCTTGGAGCCATATAAAGTTTGAGTATGAGCTGGTGCTGAAATGAGTGTGGTTATATAAACACCAACTACTGTCATTCATTTTTCTTTTTGAGACCTACAGAATTAATTAGGTATGAAGCTAGTGCTAAGAATACCTGGGATTTTTGAGAACACACTGGCTCAAACCCTCATCTCAACCACTTTCTAGGTGGCTTCACTTAGGTCAGTTACTTTACCTCAGTCAGCCCTAGATGTAGAATGTCACCTGTCTACCCACGCCCTAAGGTAGTACTGAGTGAGATCACATGGCTATTGAAGGCCTGCCGTGGATGCCAGCTCCCTAGTCCCTTCCTGTGTGGAAGACACGAGTATGGCTGAATCAGGAGCTCCACTGTGGCTAACATGTTTGTGCCCCTTCTGGTTCCCAAAGCATTTTCCCATAATTTGGTCCTCAACAACCTTGTAAGACAAGTGGCGCATTCTTACTGAGCCTATTCTACAGAGGAAGGAGTTGACATAATCAAGGCAGTCTTTCCCATGCCACATCACAATTTTTTTAAGTATTTACTCATGGAAAGTAGGGAGCATCGTCACAAGCCTTAAGAATATGCTGCTGCTTGGAAGCACTGAGTTTCAGTCTGAGTTAGCAGGTGTGGTCTCTGCCTGAGTTCTGGGAACTGGAAAATTTTTGTGTTACTTCTTGTTAAGACAACTAAGAGAATTATCGTGATCTTATAAGAATATGCAGTTTTCACATAGCCATATGTATTCAAATCAGAGTTGTTTGAATACATAGAGCTATAGAGTGGTTATATTCAGCCCCTGAAATGTTTGCTATACACCTAGACCTTTAGATTTTTTTTGTTTTTTTGTTTTTTTGTTTTTTGAGTTGGAGTCTCACTCTGTTGCCCAGGTTGAAGAGCAGTGGCACGCTTATGGCCACCGCAGCCTCGACCTGCTGGGCCCAGGTGATCCTTCTGCCTCAGCCGTCCAAGTAACTGGAACTATAGGCATGCATCACCACGCCTGGCTAATGTTTTGACTTATTGTAGAGATGGGGTCTCACCAAGTTACCCAGACTGGTCTCAATCCTGTGGGCTCAGTCTGTCCTCTCACCTCAGCCTCCCAAAGTGCTGGGATTATAGGCATGAGTCACCGTGCGTGGCCTGGCCTTTGGATTTTTGAAACGACGCTCTGTGTTATGACTGGGACATCCTGCTTGCTCATTCACACATCCTTTGCCTTTGCTGATCTGTGTTGGACAAAGCTTTGCTCAACTAAGAGAACTATTCATAGGTCGTAGGAGGAGGAAGAGGAGGAGAAAGAGGACCTAATCCTGGAATGGGTTTAGGCCCCTCTCCTGTAGAATTTAGAAGGGAAACTATATCCCCTTTTCTACCATTTTTTACCTGAGGCACGGAGATTGTGTCTCAATCTCAGACTTGAAGTATGGCGTGTACACAAACACACACACCTAAATCCGTGTCACTTGCCTCTCTAGACCTCCTGGTATAATGAGCAGTGGGGTGTGGAGTTCATTTCCTCTTGGAAGCTATTGTCTGATGGGGTGATCTGCCTCACATGTGATCACTGGAGCTGAGTGGAGCCCTAGAAACACTTTAAAGTGAGAAAACTGTCTTTGGTGCCTTTTCAATTCTCACTAGCCCTTCCTTCTTGCCCACCAGCTACCCAGTGACTTTATTCTTCCCTCCAGCCACCTTTTAAACTAGAAATAGCCACATAGTAATATCTCCCCCGAGGGATTAACATTTTCCCTTTCTTTTTCCTCCATGCTTGCTCTTATACCATAGTAGACCCAAAGTCCCCAACATGCCACCTTTCCAGGCCAGCTGTCTGTGTGATCTGAAGTTCTCCTGTCCCATTCGCATGAAAAACAATCTAATGCCAAGATGTGCTCGTTGGTTAAAGAGAGTTAATGAGCTCCTCCCTCCTTGCTATTTGCATTTTTTAAAATACTAACTTTACCTTCTCGATGCAAACAATATGTTGGTATTATTTTAAGCAGTACTAAGAACAGCAGTTTAAGCAGGTAGGCTTCCCAGGGCCTGTTCATTTGCCTGCCCTCCTCGAGTCATGGGTCTGGAATCTCTATGTCCCTTCTCTTTCTGGCTCATGTCTTTCCCCTTTGGCCAGCTAACACCAGATGCGGGCATCTCATGCTTTATCTGTGCTTTTCTGTTATCACCACCCACCCAGGCTTTCCAACCCCAGATGCCCAAAGTGGTCCTTGTCTTGCCTTCTGACCCACCTGGATGCATTTGGATACAAGCTCCTGCTGACTCTAACTTGTGAATTCACTCGCCTCTCTGCATCCCCACTGTGTCTGCTTTACAGAGGGCTTCCTGTGTTCTTTCCTGGATCATTTTTTTTTTCCAGGTTCCATCAGGTTTTTAATTGTACCTCCTGGACCGTTTTAATAGCCTCCCTGCTCATTGTCCTGTTCTCAGACCTCCTCCTTCTAACTCATCCTCACATTACTACAGACCCAGCTAGCTGCCTGTCATCTACTGATAATCTTCCAATGGCTTTGCATTACCAAAAGCAGCAGTTCTCAAAGTGTGGCCTGAGAACCCCGAGGGATCCCCGAGGCCTTTTCCAACTACACATCTTTAAGAAGCCAGGTTTTTTTTTCATGTACTGTACTTCAACAAAAACAGCATGTCTCAGATTGAATGCAGAACCTAATATGAGAGCTAGCTGTTTTTCATAAGCCAGACATTAGAGCGATTTACAAAAATATAAAACAAGGCCACCTCTCTCACTAATTTTTTGTGTTAGAAAAAAACTGAGTATCACATGTTCTCACTCATAAGCGGACCTTGAACAATTATCGTAATACTCTAAGGATTGGCAGTAGTGGGAAACTGCCAGGGGATAGGGGGTGGTATTGGCAGTAGTGGGAAACTGTGGCAGGGGGCCATACCTCACCAACAAAGGTACCTGTATAATGAACATTTGTACACCTAACCCTGAATTGTACCCCACGTCTTTAAAATTAAAAAAAATTTTTTTTAAGAAAACATGGTGATTTTTATTTAAAATATTATTTGAAACATATACAACATGAATTTATTGCTATTTTTAATGAATTAATTTTTTTGGTTTCCTAGCTTTAACTTTCAATACAGTAAATATCAGTAGACATAACCCATATGAACTAAGGCTCTTTGGGAGGGGGTCCTCAATACATCTGAATAGTATAAAGGGATTGTGGGACCAAAACATTTGAGAACCAATGACGTAAAGGAGAGATCTTGGATACCTCCGATTAGCATTCAAGTTGTTAACAGCCTGGTCCCATCCTACCTTTCCAGTCTTCCAGTCTCATCTCATGCCACTTCTCTCTTTCATGACTACACACACATACACACACACACACACACACACACACACACACACACACACACACACACACACAGCTCTGCACTAGACACCCACAGTGTGTTCCAGCCATCACACTTCACATTCCATCCACACTTGGCTCTGGTCACACGTGTGCTTGTTTTCCTGTCACTTAGCTACTCCAGCATGGGGATTCCATTCTGTCATTCATTCCTTTGTCTCCAGTCTAATCAAGAGTCTGAATCATGATGGAACTTATAAATATTTGATTTAATTACTGTATTTTATCAAATCTGAGATGCCATTAATTGTAAGACGCACTGTTATTTTATGAATCAGTAAAAAAGAAAAATTGTTGCTTCAACTAGCTCACACTCCCCATCTTACAATGTGGGAACAGGTATGGATAAAATACAGAATTACTAGGCTGGATTGCGGCTTAGCCCCTGCCACTAACTTATTTTTTAGGACCAAGCTTCAGAAAACCCATCTATAGCCCCGGCCCCCATCCAGGTGCAAAGGAATTACCATTCAGAAACTGGAAAGAGGCCCAAGGAGCTGGACCATCACTCATGAAACTGGCTCATGTATTTTGTTTTCGTGGTGTGTTTCTCCTAACAGTGAGAGGAAATTTTTCCCAAGATTAAGGAGGCAGAGTTGATATAAATTGGCATGGTATTTATATCCAACCAAATGTTGGCTCCAAAAGTGTATGTCCTTTTAGATGTTACAGGCAGTCATACAGGTATTGCCATATAGGCATGAGGGGCATTCCCTAGCATGAGGAGACGAAGTGGCTTTGCCATTTCTTATGGTATCTTCACTCGCCTTCTCCTTCACCAGTGAAGCTGTCGCCCCTTGCCTTTCACACTGCCTGACTGCAGCCTCCATGCAGAGTGAGTGTGGCAGCCATGGTTAAGGCGTTGATTCTAGATTAAGGCTGCTTGAGTTCAAATCCTTGTTTGCCACAAATTTTTTTCAAAATTGTTTTTGCACTTTTCCATACAAAACAAACTGATTTGAGCATGCCTCCACTGCTAAATAGCTTTTGGGCTGTCTGTCCCTAGCCCTTGTAAATGCATCCTTCCTGAGGCTGTCAAAGACTCGTTGCTTTTGAGGAAATAGAAGAGCATGGTCCACCCAGTAGCCAAGACCAGCTCCTCACTCTGAAGTTCTCTGATGCCACCACTAGTGCTGGGAGTAACAGTGATGACCTATTTGGCCATCCATTGGCAGTATGAAAATGGGGAGTTCGTTTCATTGACACTACCATTCAGTGTTTTATACTAGAATAATTTGACTGGCTCTGTAGTGTTTCTTAAACCTAGCTGTACATTAGAATCTCGTAGGGAGCATTTTAACAAATCTCTCTGCCAAAACTCCACTTTACATCAATCAAGTCAGAATCTTTGGGCATAGGGTTGGGGTATCCGATGATGCTAATGTCTTGTGTCTGTGGTTCTTAAACTTCAGCATACAACACAGTAACCTGGAGAGCCGATTTAAACACTGACCACTGCACCTACCCTTAGAGCTTCCGATTCAATAGACCTGGGATGAGGCTAAAACTCTGCGTTTCTGAATTTCCAGAGACGCTGAAGGCTTCTGCCCAGAGACTGCATTTTGAGAATCACTGCCACAAGTAGGAGATGCCTTCAGCTTCCCTGCATCTCTTGAGCTGCATGGTGGGAAAGAGAATTCTGGAATAAAACAAGGATCAGTTAGGAAGGAGAAGAAGAGAAGGTGCCATGGAAGAAGCCAGCAGAATTCCTCACAAACATGAGAGTTAGAAACGGGTAGAGTTTGAAGTTTCATGTTACGCTTCAGGTTGTGCTGGAAATTAGCTCTTACTCTGATTTGAGAATGAAAAGGGCCCAGGAGTTGACTGAATAAGGTTATCAAGCAAAGGGAAGACACCTTGTGAGTAACCCTTGATCCTGACTGTTCAATGAGTAGGTCCATTGTAGAACTTTAAAGGACTGTTTTTTTCTCATTTTATTCTGGGTAATTCTTTTGCAGAGCAAAAATTTGAGGCTAGATTTTTTTTATTATTATGAAAAGATTCACAAATGTTCTTTAGGGAGAATAGATCTCTGTAGTTCTGAAAGTCATTCACATGGAAAATTTAAGGAAGTAACACTTTCAAATGTGGTGTTAACCCAGGAGGTCTAGATATACCAGGTCCTTAAAAGAGTCATGTTGATTTAATGTCTTTTAAATTTTAGGTTGTGATTTTAAACCTGCATAAATCAACAATTCTCTTCTGCAGATAAAACAGAGCCTTAATAAGACATTCTCATGGCAAACAATGCCGGTGAAGACTGAAGAACAAAATATATTAAACCAATGCAATCTTATGACTTTGAGTACATTTCATTACACGATTGACAGGAGAGTGTAGGTGAGGGGTGTCAGGTTCGCACTTAGAAGAGCTGTTGACACATGCAAATTACAGTGTTAGCTCTACTCTTAATGAGTGAATTCAGTTTTTTATATGAAATTACTTTTGCTAAAACATATGATGGGAGAGCACATAGAATTTTTAGTTCCCTCTTCTCTTCCTTGCTCTGCACAATGTCCTTCACCTCCCAGAGCTGGCTCATCTCCTCAACTACAATACACAGACGACAAGTATAATGTCTACCTGGAAGATTGTTGTGATAGTTAAATGGGAAAGTTATGAAAACATTTCACATGTTGTAAAATGCCTTCCACACGTGGGTGGTTGCTTTATTACTGTCCTTAAATAACTTCTTTCTTTTGTTGCAATGTTGTACAACTGTTTAGCAAATCTTGTGGCAGGAAGGAAGGAAGGAGAGAGAGAAAGGAAGAAAGAAATGAATGTGCAAGTAGTTTAGATGTCTTCACTCGGATCACTGAGTAGAGTGCTTACTGATGCACATGCATCTTGTGACTGGGGGCCGGTCTTGTGGGGGATGGTCCAGCTTGTCAAACTCTGATAACATTCTGAGAGATTTCTTATTAAGACGAGTAGTTTGAGCGGAATTTTTTTGAATGAAAACAGGGATTTTTTGCAGTAAATCTTCCCTGAAAGTTTTCTGAAACAGGTAATTACTGCACTTTACAAACGTGATAGACACTGGAGATTCTTCAGGCTAGAACCCAAGGAGCCCCTAGAAAAGATAGCTGCCTTTGCAGCAGCTTCTTCCTGTCTCCCTGTCCTGTTCATCTGTGTCCCTTTCCCTTTCTGAGGGTCATTTCCATCACCAGGCTTTCTCTTCTCTTTGCCCTTCCCCTTTCTCCTTTGCTATAGGCACCCTGGCAGCTCCTTGGGGTGAATTCCTTGCCTCTGCTTTGGAAGTACCAGAATATCATTCGGCTGTGAGCCGTGGCCAGTCTTATTACCTGTTTCCTCTCATGCGTCTTCATTCATTTCCCCATCTGTACAATGCGTATTTGTTTCCTGTGGCTCCTGTAACACATCGGTGGCTTGAAACAGCAGATTGTTCATTCTGTCACAGTTCTAGAGGTCAGAAGCTGGACGCCACCCTCCCTCTGAAGGGAAGAACCCTTCCTTAACTCTTCTCTTCTTGTGTCTCCAATCTCTGTCTCCATCTGCACACGGCCTTCCCCTCACGTTCATGTGTCCCTCTTCTGTCTGTCTCTTGTAAGGACATTTGTCGCCAGGTTTAAGGCCTACCTGGATAACCTCCGATATCCTGGATAAGCTCATCTCAAGGTCCTTAGCTTAATTGCATCTGCAAAGACCGTTTTCCCGAATAAAATCACCTTCAGAGGTTTCAGGGCTAAGATGTGGACATTTCCTTTAAGAGACCTTCCCCTTAACTGACCTCACGTGATCTTGCTGTTCATCATAAAGTTGTCGATAAAAGTATCTGGAGCACTTAGCATAGTGCCTGGCTCAGAACAAGGGCTCGGTAAGTGGCGGGTACAGGTGGAAGAGCCGGTGGGGTGTGAGGAAAGGGAACCATGAGTGTATACAGCTTCTTGGAGAAGTTTGACCATAAAGAGAGGGCAAGAGGGGGTTGCAACTGGCAGGTATAGAAGGCTGAGTATTTTATTTATTTTTATTTATTTTTTAGATTAGAAAATATAGCTTATTTAAAAGTAAATTAGAGAGAGAGAGGGAGAGAAGATTCACCTCCCCAAGGTGGGAGAAGTGGCCAAAGCCAGGAAGCATGGCGACAGCCATAGCTCAGAAAGCACACGGCCACACCAGAGTCTAGCAAGGCAATGGCCTAGAAGGCTGGGTATTTTTTTTGTGTGTGTGTGTGTTGGAGTCTCACCCTGTCTTCCAGGCTAGAGTGCAGTGGCATGCTCACAACTACCACAGCCTTGACCTGCCGGGCTCAGGTGATCCTTCTATCTCAGCCTTCCAGGTAGCTGGAACTGCAGGCACACACTACCATGCCTGGCTAATTTTTTGATTTAATGTAGACATGAGGTCTCTCCAAGTTGCCCAGGCTGTTCTCGAACCCGTGGGCTCAGACAATCCCCTTACCTCGGCCTCCCAAGGGATTATAGACTTGAGCCACCGTGCCCTGCCAGGGCTGAGTATTTTAAAAGCCAGTGTGTTGAGCTGGTCCAAAAGCTCCCAGGAAGAGTCTCGGAGGGCTGAGTAGTATGGGCTGTGAGCTCCAGAGGAGTCTAGGTGTGCACTGATGGGGTGAACTCAGGGCAGGAGCCATGCTATACCAATTCCTGTACCCACGTGTCTCTTGGTGCACAAGATCTGTTTTCTGTCCCTGTTAACCAATGCCATTGCTGGTACATGATTGTGCCATGTTTGATGAGAAGAGATAAGAATGAGAATCCCCTGTCCTGAGATCAGTGAATCTGGTTAACACTGAGCATATATGCTTTAATGATTCCCTTGATGTGTTCTCTCAAAGTCACACAACTGTCTCCCCACAGGGCAGAGCCCAGGCGGTGTCCTCACAGCACAAAGTCTGCTAATTACACAGCAGCTCAGGAGAGAGCTCCAGAGCCCTCAGAGATGGAAACATTCAGCAGTTGACTTTGAAATGCCTTTGTTGGATGAAAACATGAGAGTGGGCCCAAAAGGCAGGGAAGTAGAGTTTCAGGAGCAGCCCAGAGAGGGGCCAGTATTTTGCCTCAAGTACCTGTGAAGTCATGCCCTGGCACCCCTGGTTGCAGTGGGAGGAGAATGAGAAGAAGGATTGGAAGCCTTAGAAATGGGGCCCTTGACCAGAGTTGGCAGTTGTTAAGATTCCAGCTGCTGGCCTGGAGGTCATAACAGGACCTGGACCGTCCCAGGACTATGGGAGAGCCTGCTTACAAGCAACCCAGAGTGCCTGGGCAGCTTTCTTGTCTGAACATACGGGGTCACATCTGAGCAGCTCTCCCCACAACATAGGAGACTCCCTGAAGGAAAAAAAGGAGGCTCAAACAAATACAGTCACATTATTTTAGTGGTATATTATTGCTATTTTAACCAATTATTTTGTAAGTACAAAATAATTGAGCCCAGAAACTAAAATATAATACCTATTTTAAATAGCCTAGCTATGGAAATTCCATAGCGAAAAAAACACCTCATAGTTTACCCCCACATTGGCCTGGGATATTCATTTCTCTTTTGGTGAGTGTCTCAGTTGGCTGGTCCTGTGAAGCGAATTGCTAAGAAGCCTTCCCAGGAAAGACCGACGGGAGATCTGGCCCATTGAGGGGACCCAGCAAGGAGAGATATCAAGCAAAACCCCACAGAGACTGACCTTGTCATAGTCGCTCTTGAGATCTGTGGTAAGAGTTCAGGTCATATCTTCCACTTGTCCCCATCACAGGTGACAGCGATGGAGTGTGACATTCCTGGATCTGTCAGTCATTGGTTAAAGGTACTGAGGATGTGCCTGGTGCTGTTTAGACACTTTAAATTAGTGGCTTACATGCTACCACATTTAACACAAAAAAAGCAATTGGAACATGCCGTAAATGCTGGGTTGTTTACTGTTCTCACCGTCACCACCTCTTCCCCTGCTTCTCCCATTTCTCTTACCATAAAGATGAGGCTTATCTCTCCTCCACTGCCAGGACCTTGTTCTCATTCTTGTGTATCATATTTATTACAAGTCCATATTATCTCATCTTCCTCCTCTCCCCCGTAAATCCCTGCCCAAAGTCTCGAACAGGCTGGAGGGTCCATCAGAGGCTGGAGGTGGCTGGTGAAGGGCTGGTTACTGAGCAACCTGTCAAGTGCCCCTTGGATAGAGATGTAACGGAAATCCCTCTGGATGCAGTCCAGAAGTCCCCTGGGCTGCTTCTGTGCATCATTAAATTGTAGTGAAAACGAGCATGCAAGATACCTTGTTCTTTCCCCTGGAGATGTGACCCTTATAGATGTTTTCCCATAGACGAAATTTTGGTGGAATCACTGCCAATCTGACAATCCAAATTTCCCCAGTTAGTGAATATTCCGATAAAGTTCTGAAAACTAGGAAATTATTTATAGCCTTTCACAGGAATTCTAGTATAATTATAAAGGCAGAGGCTCAATCTCTGTATGGGACGTCCAGTTGTTCTTATGAGGAAGGTGGTCCAGGTTTTAGAGAAAAAACATTTTTATGTGTACAACAGGAAATTTAGACATTTGTCCTTTGATGCTCAGTGGAAAATGAGTTGGCTAGATGTCAAGTAATTTTTATTTTGTTACAAAAAAAAAAAAGCATACTACTGGGGTTGGAGAGTGGAGAGGGATACATCATCAACAAGGGTACCTGATCTCAAACCAGGCAAAGTGGGGACCAAAGGGAGGCCCAAACTTTACCTGTACGATGTCCACATGTATACCTAATCCTGAATTGTACCCTATATCTTTAAAATAAATAATCAGATAGCTAGCTAGATGGCAAAGGGGAGGGGAAAGGGAGGCATCAGATAAGCAGTTGCTAATCTTAAAAGAGATTAAAGGCCAGGGTGTTACCACTTTCTTTTTCCAGGACAGAATTTTTTATTCCTTAGAATGTATATATGAAAGAGTCATAAAATAGTGTACTTTCCAAGTTGGAAGGAAGATCCTTTAGGAATTCCAATCCATTTAACAGATGAGGAAACTGGAGCCATTCAGAGTAGAGTAGAGAAGTGTCTTGTCCAGGATCCAGGCCTGGCTGATGTGAGGGAAGAGGCTTAAACATTCGTCCAGGCTCCCGGTGCAGTGCACGTGCCAAGACGTCCTCTCTTGCCTCTCTCTGCCCAACCTCGTACCCCCATCACAAAGAGGCTCTTTTCCTTCCTCAATCACTCCAGCGTGTTCCTGGCTTGCAGTCTTTGACCAGTTGATTGGTTCCGGTTGGTGTGGTCGGCTCCCAGGGGCTTCCCTGACCACACAGCATCAGCACACCCCCTAGTCTCCCTCCTTCACCTTTTCCTAGTTTAAGTTATGCACAGCACTTAGTGTCAGCTGATGTTTTTCTTGGATCTTTTGTTTATTGCCTGCATTTCCCTTTGGGATGTCATGTGAGAGCCTGCACACTATATTCTCAGCCTAGAGCAGTCCCTGGCATGTGGAAGACGCCCCCAGACGTGGCATTAAAGTGGATGAGTTGGACAGAGGAGCAACGGACAGGTGTCTCAAGTGGCCTGTGTTGTCAGGTGAGACTCCACTAGAGAGAATGGGAATTGTGGTCTAGGTTAATCCTGGCCAATGACATACGCGCTCATGGAACATGAGCCACATGTATAATATTAAGTTTTTTAGTTGCTACATTAGAAAAAGTAAAAAAAAAAGGTAAAATAAATTTAAATAATATATATTTTTAACCCAGTATATCAAAAATATTATCATTTCCACGTATAAGCCATATAAAAAAATGATTAGTGAGATGTTTTGCTTTCTTTTTTTCCAGATCAAGTCTTTGAAATCTCATGTGTAATTTGCACTTGCGGCATATGTCAATTTAGACACCAACTTTTTGTCAGAACTATTTGATTGGCATTTGGACTTCATAAAATTCACAGTTGGAAAGTTAAATTTACATATTAAATTTTTTCTAGTAACTGTATTAGTTATCAGTTTTTAAATTTAATTTAGTTAAAATTAAAATTTTTTTAAATCTGGTTTTTCGGCACAAAGCTCAGTGCTACATGAGACCAGTGGCTCCCCAGATCAGTGTGAGTTGCATCAAGCGGTTCGTCTCTGAGGTTCCTTTGCCCCTCCTGCCCTGTATCAGCCCTGTGGGAGAGTCTGGGGGAGACACAGCACTCAGGCCATGTGCCTGCAGCAAAGGACTCTGCCTCTAGTCCATCTAGTTCTTGGCCATCATGTTAAGAGATAGGAGTTGGCAAATCCTTTTAAGACCTTGAGAGTTCAATGGTTTTATTCTGATTTGTTCTAGAAAAGAGCAAAGTCAGAGTGTACCGTCCAGGTTGAACACAAAACATAGTACGCACACGCAGGCATCTTTGGAGGCATCATTCGGGGCTTGAGACAGAGGGAGTCAGCAAGCAGAGGGTCTACCTCTAGAACAGCCCTGACTGGGTTCATGCACTCGCCCACTGAGGCAGGGAGTTGTGTGCTGGAGGGCTTACTCACTCTGATCCTCCTTAAGTCTCTGAACTAAGGAGCAGCATGCTTCAGAAGCGTATTTGAGGTCCCCACCCCTCCAAGGACCTCTGCCGGCTGTCTCATCTGAATACCATCCTGTGAGCTGATTCCCCCAGCATCTCCAAGGAAATTGTTTTGTGTGTGTGTGTCCCTCAGGGGAAGAACAAGGGTCAGTGTTCTATTCTGAAACATCAGATGTCACAGGCTTCTGTCACGGCTCTAAGTTGATTACCAAGTAACAGTTCTTCTCTGCTAAGGACATAAGCAGACTAACTCTAATTGAGATGTCCAGGGCTCAGATTCTCCAGACTGCCAAGTAGACAAAAGCCGAAGCTTGTCATGAGGAAAACTGTCTCAAATAAAACTTTCAGTCATAATAATTTGCAGGTAGAGCACTTTCTCAAATGAACAGACCATCAAGAATGGAATCCTTGGAAGACAACTCTATTTTAAATCCATCTCTACAACTTCTGGGAGGCACCAGACGGTTTGGTACCCTTCTGTTTCCTGATATTTCACCATACCTTTATAAAGAACCTACTATGTGCCAGGCATTGTGCTAAGCACTGGAAATGAAAAGACATGAGCCCTGTTCTCCAAGAGCTCCCAGATTGGTAGAGAAAGAGGCTTCACACAGAGAACTCTAGGGCAAATGTGGTTAATCGTGATCTTTTATTATAGTGCTCTCCAACTTTTGTGGCATCAGGGACTGACATCATGGAAGACAATTTTTCCATGGACAGTGGGTAGGGAGAGATATGTAGTTCTCCACCCGCTGACCATCAAACTCATGAGGAGTACACAACTTAGGTCCTTCACATGCACAGTTCACAACAGGGTTCGTGCTCCTATGAGAATCTAATGCCACTGCTGATCTGACAGCAGACAGAGCTCCAGTCACCCACCACACACCTCCTGCTGTGCAGCCCAATATAAGGCCATGGACTGGTGCCAGTCCAGGGTCTGGGGGTTCAGGACCCCTGTTTTATCAGACAGAATGCCTGCTGCAGGTATGGCCCTTTTGCAAACTCTATAGATGCAGAAAAATATAAACTATTTCTGCTTCCAAAAGCTTATGGTATCAATCAAGGAGACAGGTACAGAATATGAAAGATATTACATTATAGGCTAGAGTAAGAAGCCACAGGTCAAACCATATTCTTAAATCCAACTTAATTAGTAATTACTCTTCTGTGTATGTTTTAATTGGTTCTGAATGTGGAGAGAGGAAATGATTAGTCCCCATAACCAACATGACTACCAAAGGAAACTGGTATTTTTCCATCTAATATGCCATCGACTCATCCTGGCGACCCTGTTGATAGGCACCATTTTAACACCACGTTCCTGTAAAGAATATGCAATCCCCAGAATGCCCACGATCATAGAGTGGGGAACTTCTAGCTAGGAGAGAGCTAGAGCCGGGAAGTCTTCATTCAGCTATGAGGTCTTCTTACTCCAAATCCAGTATCGTTTCCAGAATCCCACAGCCTCCCATATTTCACCCAAGTACTTGGAAAGTTACCACCTACTGAAAACAGCTGTGCCATCTGATTGTGTGCTCCATGGAGTTTTTGCAACTTCAGCCAGTGAACTCCTCTAGCCTTCCCTTTGCAATATGCCTTATCTTGTTTTAGCAGCTTTGGTGGTTGGTCTTTTTGTTTCTCCCCTGGGTCTGTTAAAAAGAAATAAAACAAACAGTAGCAAGATAGATCGTGTTGGCTCTCAAGGCAGATATTGACTGTGTAATATTTAGGGAAAGAAATGTCTCAACCCACTGAGGCAGTGGGCTATTCCTTTTATAAGCTAATGAATCTGTGGCTCGTTTAGCCTCTTTTTTTTTTTTTTTTTTTTTTTGGTTAGCAAGCTCTGGTTGTGCCATCCTTATGGCTATATTTTTAGAAGTCTCAGATTATTATAGCAACTGTGGAAAAGGATGAGAAAAGAAATCTGGCTCCCAGTATACATCCGCTTAATTGTTTCTCGAATTAAATTAGTTTTCATCTGGCCCTTGGAGGATGCTGCATCCACCCCTGCTGCTAATTGAAAGCTGCTGCCCTTGCATGGCCGCTGAGGGGCTGTCAGGTGATGAGAGGTGTTTTGCGGGGGCCGGTGGGCCGCCTCCTCATCCACGTTCTTCTGGGTACCAGCAGAGCCTGAGAGAGCAGAGGTGGGAGAGGCCAGACAAGAAGCCTATATGAACATGGCATCTCCGTCCCAGTGCCAAGTGAAACATTGACAATCTGTGCTGAGTCTGGTACTCTAATCACGGAACTCAAGCCTCATTCAAGCTGATGTGCTAGGAGGAAGAGACAGGAACGGGACAGCCCCACTGTGTGTCACAGGGTGACAAGGAATTGAGGGAGAAATACGCATGGCAGACTGTTAGGCTGCATCAGCGCAGTGAAGGGCAGATAACTGGAGCCCTGTTAATATGAGAAAAACTTGGATGGTGTCATAGAGGAAAAACTCAAGTAGGGAGTACGCTGAGCATAAAGGATATAAACTGATGTGTTGCTGCCAACCCTCCCCAGCATGTCCCAGTGCTGCCTCTGAGGACCTCGCCTCTGTCTCCTCCCACCTCTGCTAGGGTAAGTGTGAGTGTCCACGTGTTCACCTTCTCTCCCCCACCTCAGACTTCTGCCTCCATTTCTCCATTGGCATTCTAGTTTTCTGTGGGCATTAGAACTGTGATGTAAATCTCTCCCAGGATTGCCTGTTGGTTCTGCCAACATCTTTCCCAAGGGAACTGGATTTTATTCCCCATGAGTCCTCATCACTGAAAGTCTCCCCACCACTATGGTAGAGAAGCAGACTTGGCCTTGAATCTTTGGATATTGCCTAAGCTCAGCGCCACTCCTGAGCTACGGTTACCTGCCCAGATTAAGACTGGACATCCCAAAGCCTCTGGACATCATGAGTTGGACTCGCAGGTGCCCACAGCTGTACTGTCTGCATGGGAGTGTTTGCTTCAGCTCACCTACTACTTGGTCTTGGCTGTTCTTTTGCATCACCCCTGGTCCGTGGCCGAGGGGTTACCATGCCTTATGCTAAACCCATATGACACAGCACATTTTTCCTTTAGCGTTTATTGTGTTTTAAAAGAAAAAATGCAAGATGTGACTCTAAGACCAGTTGGGGGGGTGGGATCTGTGTTGCTTTACCCTTTATTTCTTCAGGAGAAGGATGGTATGATTCAATGAGCAGAAGATAAGTGATAAAAAATATTTTGAGAATGTTTAGGGTCCCAGAGTAACAAAGAATTAAGAAATGCAGGTCAAGGTGCATAAGGAATCAGAAAAGGGGTCATAGTTGAGTCCAGAATTTTTATAAAGATATGAGGACAAAAGATCAGGCTGGTGGAAGGTCAGAGAAGAAAATAAGAGAGAAGAGGAAGAAAAATAAGAGACAGAGAATTAGAGTTGAGAGGAAGGAGAATTTTTTTGAGCCATACTTACTCCCACAGTTGGAGATCGATGACAGTTTTAAGCCATTATATTTGATTTTCTGTTTAGTACAATTTCTAGAATAAAAGTCTCCAAAAGCCCAGCCTATATTGTCTGAAAATCCATTTGATGATTTGCAGATATCTTACAAATTCCACTGATTGACCACTGAGACTATCTCTGCTAACTGTACAAGTAGACTGTTGGGGTGCATTTTGGCAGATGGTTGGGGTAACGAGTACATCAAAAATCATAGATGTCCCAAGAAATGGAAGAAGTTAAAAAAACTAAAGTGAATCAAATGGACACCAGACCACCATTGAATAACAAAGCTTGTTAAATTTTCTGAATCCAAAATTCAAAATACTAAGAACAATGAATGTGTTCATTGTACTGAATTATTTATATCAGAGCAAAGCAGGCTCAAGGAAGCAGCCAGACCTTTGTGGTATGTTAAGTTCCTCAGAAACTTCTATGATAGTGACATCAACGATTGCATCTTCAGTTGTTGCTTCCACAGATAACCCTGATCATTTTTATCTCCTAGCTGGTGACATTGAAGAGGTATATTCATCTGAGTTGGAACCCAGCTACAGGAGGCTCTGTCATTTTAAATTAACTTTTGTGGTCAATAAATTTTCTCTACATTAAGGAATAGCTTTTAAATTATTTGAATAATATGATCATTTAAGTGACTACCATACATACAGTAGAAAACTTTGTAATAAGGAAAGGAAATTTTGTTTTATGGGAAATATAGTTAGTTATGTGAATTTTTTTTTAAGAGCTGGGGTCTCACTATATTGCCCTCAAACTCCTAGGCTCAAGTGGTCCTCCCACCTCAACTTTCTGAGTTGTTAGGTGTATGTTTAGGTTTCAAAAAATTAGACTAACTAGTACTAGAGTCACATTCAATAATCTAGAAATACAGGACTCTAGCTAAGGTCTAGATAGGACCATGCTAGATTATAGATTTTTCATGCATTGTACGGTTGACCCTTGAACAACATGGGTTTGAACAGAGTGAGTCCACTTATATGTGAATTATCTTCCCCACCCCCCAACATCCCTGAAACAGCAAGACCAATTCCTCCTCCTCCTTCTCCTCTTCAACCTACTCAATATGAAGACAACAAAGATGAAGAACTTTATGCTGATCTACTTCCACTTAATGAATAACAAATACATTGTTTCTTCCTTATGATTTTCTTATGCAATGTATGTATGTAACCAACTTAATGATTTTCCTAAAAAACATTTTCTTTTCTCTAGCTTACTTTATGGCGCCAATACAGTATATAATACAAAAGCATACGAAATATGCGCTGATCCACTGTTTATCTTCTCAGTAAGGTTTCTGGTCAACAGTAGGCTCTTAGTAAATTTGAGGGGAGTCAAAAGCTATACACAGATTTTCAACTGCACAGGGAGTTGGTGTCCCTAATCTCTGCATTGTTCAAGGGTCGAGTGTGTTCTCAATGCTAGCAAGTCCACCTGTGCAGTTAGTAGAGACAGGCCTCAGTAGTTATTCAGCAGGATTTTGCACTATATTTACAAATAATCAAACACCAAACAATTGTGTTTTTCAGACTACTATAAGCTTTTGGAGACTACTACTCTATATGGAATTGTCGTGAATAGCAAGATAATGATTTAGAACATCATTATGATTTCTAACTGTAGGGATGAGGATGTCTTTAAAAAAAACTTCATTCTTTCAACTCTAATTTATTTTGCCTCCCATTTTTCTTCCTCTTTCTCTCTTATCTCTTAAAGCAAAATGTTTGGCATTGAACCACTTGCCTAAAAATCATATAGCATATCACTGAGACAAGAATTCCTTGGGTTTTGTTTGCTTGCTTGTTGTGCTTTATTTGAGGTCTAGTCTATGACTCATATAGTTCTGCTGCATTGACTGGTAGGTTGGTGAATGTTCCTACAATATCTGCAAACCCATAAGCAGCCAACCATTCTACAACTCAAAGGGACACAGTGAGTTTGTAGACAAAGATAAGCATTAATTGCATTCACTCAACAAATATTTGAGTGCCTAATATGTGCAAGTGCTGTGCTGTATCCAGGGTGTAGCCTCTAAAAGTCAAATAGAAAAATCTTGAACCAGACATGGTGGCTCAAGCCAATAATCTTAGCTCTTTGAGAGGCCAAGGAAAGAGAATTGCCTGAGCCCAGGGGTTCAAGATCAGCCTGGGGAACTTGGCGAGACCTCATCTCTAAAATAAAAAAAAAAAATTAACCAAGCATAGTAGAGCGCATCTATAATTCCAGCTACTTGGAAGACTGAAGTGAAAGGATTGTCTGAACCCAGCAGGTCGAGGCTGCGGTGACTGTGAGCATGCCACTGGACTCCAGCCTGGGCAATGGAGTAAGACTAGAACTCAGAAAACAAAGATCTTGACTTCCTAGAGAAAGACAGCTTTAAAAAAGTATCCCTTTTCAAAACAAATGTTTATGGACATTTATTAAGCACTTATTATAAAAGGCACTGCAGAGAGTAAAATATATTAAGATAAGGTCTCTTTTAAAAACAGTTTCATATGATCAGCCAACAGATACTTATCGTTTTAGTCAGTGTAGACCATCTGCTAGAAAAAAGAAATCCAGCCGGGCTCGGTGGCTCAGCCTGTAATCCCATGCCTTTGGGAGGCTGAGGTGAGTGGATTGCCTGAGCCCGCGGATTTGAGACCCGCCTGGGCAGGCGAGACCTCATCTCTACAATAAAATCAAAAAATTAGCCGGGCGTGGTAGCGCACGCCTGTAATTCCAGCTACTCGGAAGGCTGAGGCGGAAGGATCGCCGGAGCCCAGCAGGTCGAGGCTGCGGTGGCCGGGAGCGGCCACTGCACTCCAGTCTGGGCAACAGAGTGAGACTCCAACTCAAAAACAAACAAACAAAAAAAGAAATCCAAGGTTGCTATGGCGTTACATAACAAAGGTTTGTTTCTCACTCGCACAAAATTTCAGACAGATGTTTCTGGTTTGCTTTTCCTCCAAGATCTGAGCTTCTTTTATCTTAGGATCCTGTCATCTTTAATACTGGCCTCCAAGATCATCATGGAAGGGGAAGAGATATTGGATATTTATTCCCCTCTGACTAGACATGATACACGTAAATTTTTGCTCTCCTTCCATGGCCTAGATTTAGTCACAGGGCTCCATCTAGATTCAGGAGTACTGGAAAATGTCTATGTCTGGGAAGCTACTTCCCAAGAACGAATCTACACTGTGAAAGGAAAACATGAATCTTGGATAGTCAACTTGCTATCTCTATGTTCTTGGCTCTAATGAAAGAAGACAGCCTGTCAAGCACTGGATTTTTTCTGACAGCCTGTACTGTATGGTCAAACAAAGCCAGTCGTCATGTTTCTCAAGCATAACTGATTCTAACCCGTTACTATGAAAATCCTAAAACATTGTTTTATTAATAGTGTTCTGTTATAGCTTTATATTGTCACTGTCTTCACATCTGTTGACGTGGGTGCCCTTGAAATAAATTCATAAGTAACCAGAACCACCTTAATTTCAAGTTTGCCATTCACAGACTGAAGAGGCTGAAAGAAAGAAAAGCATGACGCATTTCAACTCTCTGCTGTGATAGGATTGGAAAAGAAGAGCTGGAAAGACTAGACATATGAAATGAGTGAAGAGGACCACCAACTGAAGTTATTCAATCTTCAAAGTATCAGGGCAAAATAAAGACATTTTCAGACACTTTTCTTTTTTTTTGAAACACAGAGCATTTTCACAGGTAGATCCTCATTTACAGATTTTTTTTTTTTTTTTTTGAAGTCTCACTCTGTCGCCCAGACTGGAATGCAGTGGCACATTCACAGCCACACCAGTGTCGACCTGCTGGGCTCCAGCGATCCTTCCACCTCAGCCTTTCAAGTATCTGGAACCACAGGCGAGCGCTACCACTCCCAGCTAATTTTCTATTTATTGTAGAGACGAGGTCTTGCCAAGTTGCCCAGGCTGGTCTCGAGCCTGTGGGCTCAGGCAATTCACTCTCCTTGGCCTCCCAAAGTGTTGTGATTACAGACTGAGCCACCCAACCCAGCCTAAATAAATAAATATTTATTTATTTACTTATTTATTTAAAAGACGTGGGATACAGTTTAGGATTAAGTATAAAAATAGTCATCACACAGACAAAGTTTGGGCCTCCCTTTGGTCCCCACTTTGCCTGGTTTGAGATCAGATACCCGCATTGATGTTATGCGTGCCCCACTCCTGCCCTGGCAGTTTCCAGCTACTGCCAATCCCTCTCTTACAGTATTAGGGTAAATGTTCAGGATCTGCTTATGAGTGAGAACATGTGGTACTCAGCATTTACAGAATTTGTCAACAACATTCTTTAGGAAAATAAATTTTTATCAGAAGGAAGGTCTTAAATGTATGAAGGAATAGCCAGCAAAGCCATTGGCCAACGTAGGCATCCATCCAAACTATCATTTTCTGTATTAATTTCTCTATCATTTTTTGTCTAATGTGTGAGTCATGTAAAACAAGACTAAATAAATATACTGGACGATAATAGTGTTTAAGTTGGAAGAGGATGAACAAAGTTAAAATATTTCAGATTCCTCATATTGTTTGAGAGGATGGAAAATACGTCCATTAACTCAGACATTGTCTAAGTTAAGGTACACATGGCAAAATTTCAAGGGAACCACTAAAATAATAGAAATAGCATGTATAACTTGCAAATCAGTAGAAGAGAATGATTGGAATAAGGGAGAAAAGCAAAATTCAGTCCAAAGGAAGATAATCAAGGAGGAGGAAAAAAATAGTCATGGAGGAGGCTGGATAAATAGGACAAGGCGGGAGTTAGTCCAGTAAATTCAAATGGACCGAACTCACCCGTTAAGTGCCCCACAGCTCACGTCATGAAATCACTGAACTGTGATGCAAAGCCAGAAAAGAATACGACAAACAAAAGTCACTGAGTCAGTCTTACCTGTGGACAGAGTTGTGAAGTCATGGCTTGGTGAGGAGGGTGAAAAACAGAAAGCGAACAGGAAGCAGGGCACCTGCACTTGTCACCCCTAATGTCAAAATCCTGCGGGGACTCGCTGTGCCTTCTTTCAGTGTATTTCTCGGGTGGAGGTAACAAGAGGTAAAGAGGTAAAGATTAGTGTTATCTCATTTGAGGCGGTCTCTCTGTATACATGACCTGACTCTGTAAAGTGCCTGTGTTATATAACAGCATCTCTTTTACAACCCAAGATGTCACAGTCTGATGAGTAATGAGGTGCTTGTGGGAGTTATTGAAGGATTAACTATAGTCGTGTAACCAATCCAAGAGCAGCAGGAGATCAGACACCCACATAAAGAATGTATCAAAGTGATTCATCTCGGGTGCTGTGGACAGACTGTATTCTCATTTGGTCTCCGAAAGTGTATAGCCAGTCTCTGAGTAGTTTCAAATGTATTATTAATAATCCTTAGAAAGCAACACGTTGCCGGGCTCGGTGGCTCAGCCTGTAATCTCGCGCCTTTGGGAGGCTGAGGTGAGTGGATTGCCTGAGCCCGCGGGTTCGAGACCCGCCTGGGGTCTCTACAATAAATCAAAAAATCAGCCGGGCATGGTAGCGCATGCTTGTAATTTCAGCTACTTGGAAGGCTGAGGCGGAAGGATCGCCGGAGCCCAGCAGGTCGAGGCTGCGGTGGCCGGGAGCGGCCACTGCACTCCAGCCTGGGTGACAGAGTGAGACTCCAACTCAAAAAAGAAAAGAAAAGAAAAGAAAAGCAACACGTTGTTGCACGGTTTAAACACTGTTGGTGTCCAGAAATTTGGAACAGCTGAGCTAACCTCAGAATATCACTGTTTCTCCCTCTGAATTCAGTGAACCCACCTGCCATCTATCTAATGGTATCTTAAAGTTTGGCAATTTAGGCTAAATTTGAAAATTTTGATATGCCTCTCTTAACCCCTTTGAGAGCTGTTATTGAGTAAAGGGGCAAATGAGATAAGATGAGAGTCCCTGGTGGGACCAGGTTGTGTATCCGAACCAGGTAGAGCGGATACTGCCCAGTTGTGAACTTCAGATGATTCTGTGTTGAGGAAGATAAGTACTTTTCTTTCAGGCAGGGATGTACCTACTGAGTGCAGTTTGAGCCATCCCTGTTGGAAGAAGTCAATGCTCAGACAGTTTTTCCTAGAGGAAAAGATCTCCAGTATGGAAGGCTCTCAGAGGAATGGTGACTTGTATTTCCCTCGGAGATCTTTTGGGAAGGGAATGGGTAGGGCGGGTTTGACATGCCCCTGAGTCCCATGGCAAAACTATCTTTTATAGCGTTCTACAGACTGCATTTTATGTCTCCCACAAAATTCATATGTCGAAATCCTCATCCCCAATTTGATGGTATTTGGAGGTGGGACCTTTGGGGGATGATTAGGTCACAAGAATGGATCCTTCATGAATGGGCTTAGTACCCTTATAAAAGAGGCCCTAGAGAGCTCCCTCACCCCTTCCACATGTGAGAGCTCAGTGAGAAGGTGCCATCTGTGAACCACCAAGTGGCCCTCACCAGACACTGAATCTGCTGGTGCCGGCCCCTTGATCTTGAACTTCCCAGCCTGCAGAACTGAGAGAAGTAAATGTTGTTTGTTTATTTGTTTGTTTTTTGAGTCAGAGTCTCAATCTGTCACCCAGGCTGGAGTGCAGTGGCACACTCATGGCCACCACAGCCTTGACCTGCTGGGCTCAGGTGATCC
>NW_007247266.1:153590-169777 GCF_000164805.1 Carlito syrichta | reverse complement strand
TAGAGATGAAGTCTCGCCAAGTTGCCCAGGCTGGTCTTGAACCCATGGGCTCAGGCAGTCCTCTCACCTCGACCTCCCAAAGTGCTGGGATTACAGGCTTGAGCCACCCTGCCCAGCAGTTTTTTTAATTTATTGTAGAAATGCGGTCTCGCCAAGTTCCCCAGGCTGGTCTCAAACCCCTGGGCTCAGGCAATCCTCTCGCCTCCACCTCCCAAAGTGCTGGAATGATAGGCGTGAGTCACTGGACTTGACAAGTGAATGCCGTGTATAAGCCACCAATTTGTGGTGCTGTTACAGCAGCCCAAACAGATGAGATGATATCTCTCCATCAATGTATGCTGTGAAGGTGGGAATACGGTATACAGGTGGTACTCCAGGACCTATTTGGAAGGCCATGTGGTGGGCATAGGCTGAAAGGGGTCGGCTGCCTGGCCCTGCTCCCTCTTGGTGAAAGTGGGTGGAGCAGAGTAGTGGAAGTTCAGAGGAGTACCTCGGGTGTTCGTGTCTCACGTCCTTGTCTCTGAGGCATCCCAGACCCTGCAGCTCAGGGCAAAGAGTGCATTCCCCAGCACCATCAGTACTCGTTAGCATGCCCACACCTTCTGCTGCCTATCTCTGTTCTCTCTAGACACTCTTCTCCAACATGGTAGCTATCCCAAGAGCCTGTCATCAGACAGAAGGACAATAGGAGAGGGAGCCAGGTGGACACTTCTCATAGAGTGAGGAAAGTTTTCCAAGAGAAAAGATGTATTATATGAAGTTTGTTTTGTTTTTGTTTGTTTTTGAGTTGGAGTCTCACCCTGTCGCCCAGGCTGGAGTACAGTGGCATGTTCACGGCCACCGCAGCCTCGACCTGCTGAGCTCAGGCAATCCTTCAGACTCAGCCTTCCAAGTTGCCAGAACTACAGGTGCATGCTATCATGCCTGGCTAATTTTTTGATTTATTGCGGAGGCGAGGTCTCACCGTGTTGCCCAGGCTGGTCTCAAACCCGTGGGCTCCCAGAGTGCTGGGATTATAGGCTTGAGCCACCACGCCCGACCTATATGAAGTTATTATATGGGAAATAATTACATGGAAAACAATCTGCTGATGTCTGCCTCCTTAGAATTCATTGACAAAATGCAGAACATTTGAAATGGTAGATTGAGAGAAGAAAAGTTTGTCCTCAACTAATATTGAGCAGGGTCTTGTTCATTATTTGAAGACAGTTGCTTTATTTTAGACCTCACAGACCCATGTGGGATTGCCAAGGAACAGAAATAGGGCCAGCTGTGGCCAGGGCATAGGGAGTGAGAGAACCGGTGGGTGAGAAAAGGTGTGCAGGGGGCGGACTAGAGCAAGAAGTCTCGATTTTACTTTACGTGTGATGGGGAGCCACTGGACAATTCTAAACGGAGAAATAATATGGTCTCCTTTATGATTTGAAAAGATGGCTGGCTGCCTTGTGGTGAATGGGTGGTGGCAGAGCAGGAGTGGAGGTGATGTTACCAGTTGGGAGGTGATTACAGTAGTGAGGTGAGACAGGAGAGTGCCACCTTGGACTAGGATGGTAGTCATGGAGACAGGGAAGTGTAAAAGTCAGGAACATCTTGGAAATGAAGTCAACATTTTACTCATGAAAAAGAAAGGGATACATGAGTCTTTGTTGACCTGGGTACCCATGGCAGCATTGCCTGTACCTGGTATGGTTAGAACAAATGAACAGCAAGAAATTATCAGGAAAAAATTGGGGCTGTCTCTGGAAGTGATAGCTATTTCATTCACTTATTCCTTTATCAATGTCGTATAATATCTGCTAGAGAGAGCTAAGTGATGCCGATATAAAAGGATGTATGTGATTCTGCCGGGGTGCTCCCACACTTCTAGCCTCATGGGACTCTTCACGGACACCCAGCCAGTTCATGTCTGTAGTAGACACAGTGACCCTTGAATTTCTGGGTTGGTTGTGGTCTTTCTAAGCAGGAAGAATTCCGTCCTTTTCCTTAACGCATTTCTGAAAGGAAAGCAGACATCTCCAGCTTCTTGTCAGGGAATCTTGGCTGGGTTTGGCATACTCCCCTCACCTTTCCTAACCTGACCACACAGGAGACTCACTGGTCTACATGGCAGAAAGTGTTCCTCCCTTCCTGGAGGAATATACAGTGTGTCTGAGAGTGCTCTGTTTTTCTCTCACAAGATCCAAACTGCTTTAATTTATCATTGAGTATTTCCATTTTAAGAAGCAGTTAATACCAATAAATGTTGATAGAGGTTTGAAGCCCATTTTAATGAAGCCATGAATCAAGAAACCATAATGGCTTTCTTCAGATGTTCTCACACTCGTTTACAGGATAGAAGGCTTCCCGTGGCATTATAGCACCTGCTTAAGGTAGTCAGATGCAGCCCCCATGTGGATATTAATACATTACAGCCTGTACAGTGCAGAACTGCTGTGGAAAACCTCGACTTGGTGGTTCAAATGTCAGCTGCTTCATGCCCTTTTTCCCTCACCTGTCTCAAGTTCTAGCTTTGGTCATAAACAGCCTTGAAGTTGCCTTGAAGGGCAAGTCTCTCTAACAGATGTCTTTGTTCCGTCACATCATCCCTGCTCTTCATAACTGCAGTTGCAGTGTCCTCCACCATTCCGGTCACATCTCAGGTTAAAATTCAGTACCCACCCAGCAGAGTTGAATATACTTGTCTTTGGTATTCTGCAGCTATTACAGTTACATAGTGAAATGTCTGTGGACTAAGTTCCCTCTGGTATTCTTTCAAATGCCTTAAAATATTCACTTATAATCTCATAATGTAGTTTTCCTGGGCTCAGTGGATCTATGTTTCAACATATTGTGTCTGTTCTATATAGTGTCATGTATTATTTAAATGTGTTTACTATGAAATAGGACAGGCACACGCTTTGCAGGCTGCCAAGGAAGTTGCCCTCTGGGCAGATTTTTCTATGAACTGCATCAATCTCATGATCTCCTCCTTCCCACTTTCATTTACAGAGCATCCCAGGATCAGGCGTTACCATAGTAACATAGAAAGATTGTTCAAACAAAAATGGGAGAGAGATAGCATTGAGCTTTTGTCTTTACTGCTTAGGTTGCTGTGAACCCACCAGCCAAGAAACAGGTTGTGGAGGAAGCAGGGAGCCCTATCCCTGAGGTTATTGGCCATCGTTAGAGATGAGCATGTGGTAATATCTGATTCCTGAGACCTCGGTTCAGCTGCTATTTAGTAAAGTCCCACCATGTGTCAAGCCCCACTGGGTACTAGAGAGATGCACACAAGAAAAGGGATGGCTGCTGCCTTCAGAGAACCTGCAGTCTAGTCATTGCACCCCTTTCATGAAAAACAAAAGGGTCGTTTTGCAAAAGTCATGACAGAGATTCCAAATGGAATCTCTTCTGCCAGGCATCTTTTTTTCCAAATCTCTTAAGAATGGGCTCTTGGTTTATGATCATAAAGCAAATTTTTGTCCTTAATACTCTGCTAATGGAGTGAAAATAGGAACCCCCATTCGAAATACTGAAGCAAGACTTGTATGTTGTTGAAGTTCTCTGCTGCTATAGATCACAGGCAATTGTTCATACAACTTTGTAAGCCAATTGCCCTGTCCCCTTGCAAAGATCCTGGCCTGTTAAGGATGCCTCAGGTGAGGTAGAGAGCATAGGTGTTACAAGAACTCCAGACAGCCTTTGTGGTGAACTGGAAATACTTGTAGTTTCTTGTAAAAAAATAATTTAATACTGTGGTGGAGGTTAAAAGGTAGGAATCAGAGTGACAAGTGAGAAATGAATTCCATTATCTGCATAAGCAAGGAAGTAGCGAGGGACATTTGTGCCAGTGGAGTTACATTATTACTTGAATGTCTGCTACCTTTGAAAGCTATATAATTCTTTCTGGTATGCTTTGTATGGGACTGTTTACTACATATCTATTGTATCCTAATTACAGTTAAGGTAAAATAAAACATTTCAGTGCTTAGAGAATCTGAGTTGTAAGTATAACAATGGAATTGTTCCTCAAATCCCTGAACGCTGCAGCTTTGCATTGGAAGGATGAAAAGAAGCTCTTGGAAGGATAATACCTAGAGGTGCCAATGAGACTAAAAAGTCAAATTTGTTCATTTAAGTTGGAATTCTGTCTTTCATGCCCACCCCTGGAAGAATGGGCTTTTAAATAGTTAAGTGGCCAAAGTTAGCAATGAAAGAGTGAGAAGGACACAGTCCCCAGACTATGTAATCAAAACGTGTAGGCAGCACTTGGGCAAAGTAGAAAAGCCGGTCTGGCCATGCTGTCCTCAGACCACATGGCCACAGCAAGGGGTGAGGGATGGGAAATCTTCAGAAGTCACATCCAGCCTAGAAATAATCATTTTCTTCCTTTAGCCTCTGAAGTCTGAGACAAAGTACTTTAGAGCAATTATGTGCTATCCATTAAGTGGTCAGTATCTCATCCAATAAGGGGATTATCAGTATCTAGCTCAGAGTTGAGTTATGGCATGCCAGAGATCTGGGGGTAAACATTTTTAGATACTTTACTTTCTTATATATATATATATATAAGATACTTTACTTTCATATGTGTGTGTGTGTGTGTGTGTGTGTGTGTGTGTGTGTGTATTTTATTTTAAGGATGTGGGGTACAATTCAGAATTAGGTATACAAGTGGTTATTGTACAGGTAAAGTTTGGGCCTCCCTTTGGTCCCCACTTTGCCTGGTTTGAGATCAGGTACCCTTGTTGATGTTGTGTCACCCCCTTCCCCCGCATCCTGGCAGTATTCCCCTACTGCCAATCCCTTTCTTATAGTAATATGGTAAATGTTCAGGGTCTGCTTATGAGTGAGAACATATGGTACTCAGTTCTTTGTTTCTGTGTTAAATCACTGAGTATGATAGACTCTAAACCCATCCAAGTTGCTGTGAAGTCCATAGGTTTGTCCTTCATTATGGCTACGAAATATTCCTTTGGAGTACTCAACTTTCAGAAAGTAGATGGCAGTACTGTTTCACCCACAGAAGGCTGTCCTGTAGGCTGTTGCCGCATTGGTAATGGGTTACTTCAGCTGTCCACATCATCTTGTCTAGATTGCTCAAGAGTAGGAACCACATTTGTCTGTGGTTGGAGGTTTGTTCTGTGAACTTTGAACTGTGACTTTTCTCAGCAGAAAACTGGCCCTCTTGGGATTAAACAGGTGACAACACCACTTACTAGCAAAGATATCATTGTTCCTCTGCAAGTGGCCATGACATTCTGTTTCTTTCTGTCTTGTGTACACTTTCATCACGAAAAGAAGCGGTGAAGCCCCAGGCACCCTGGCTTTTGAAACAGTTTATGAAACAGGCATAGATTTGTGGAGAAAAGCTGATATCATGAACATGCGGAGCACTCACCATCAACAGAGCCGGGCTTGATGGCCACCTTTAAAACAGGTCATGGGAAATTACCTTGAGGCTTGCCGAGGAGACCAAATGAGATAGTGCAGGAAACAGAAATCACTCTGGGGTTTCGAGCAGAAAGCAATTGCATACAAGGAATTAGGTGCTTCCGAATCTGTTGGAAAGGCTAGGGCAATGGAAGTCAGAGACGGTGAAATGCAAGGACACGCCACCATAGCAGCAGTCAAGAAGTCAGGAATGACTCCTTCCTGGAACCAGGAACCACCACAACCACGTCTAAGCCCCAGCAAAGTGGCAACTGGGAGGCTGAAAAACTGAGTTCAGCTGCCTCACTGCTGATCACGCTGAGTGCTCACATCTCCATGTCCTGGCCTGGCAGCAGCCTCAGAAGCACAATAGCATCCGGTCACTCACCTCTGCCTTCTTGGCCTCCTGCAGCTCATGGTACATGTAAAACGCTGTTACACACAGGAATCTGGGAAACATAATCTCAGGCTTTTCAGCCTCTCCAGCTAGAAGGAGAGTGCAATGGAGGCTGGGAAAATGGAGTTGCATTATTTGCCATAGCAGGAAGGTACTTTACACAGTGCCTGCTGAAGTCTGGTTATATCACTGCTGCTGTAGATATTCAGACTTATGGTAGTGCTGCTCACCCTAGTGTCTCAGCCCTCATTTCCTGGGGCTTTTTTGACTGTTGGACGTTAATGGCACCCAGAGACCCTGAATAACTGAGAAGTTGCTCTGTTCTGATGCACAGAGTTGACCCAGGTCATTATGTGGCACAGTCATGATCAGGTTGCTGTAGAGCTTACAGCTTCACTCGGGAATGCCCCTCACCACAGGTGAAGACAAGATCTTCAGTTAACAGTTCCAGGGGAGAAGCTGGATGCATACTCTATAGAATTGAGCTGACCAATATGGTAGCCACTAAGCACATTGACTACATTCATTCGATTTAATAAATTTTGTTAAATGAAGCGTAAAATGCTCAGTATCCTCAGGTGTATGGGGGTTACCATATTGGACGGCACATATATGGAACATGTCTGTCATGGCAGGTTTTATCAGACCACTCTAGTAGAATGTCTCTTCACGTGTGAATTGGAATCTGCAGGCATATCCCTAGCTTTTCATACAACTTTTGCTAGTTTTCTGGAATATTAATGGCATAGAGTTCTGTTTTAGGATGCCCAATCCCCTCTCTATTTGCACTGTAGTCCCAGGACTTTTCTGTGACATGCCTGCCCCCCCAAAGCTCTCCTTTGTGTTTGACAAAAAAAGTCAGGAATGTGATGGTGGCTGTTTGATGCCCCACTGACCAGTTGGCCATTAATCAAAGGTTAGGTGTACCTGGATGGACCAGGTTGGTATGATCTGCCAGGACTCATAATGGCCAGACAGGCAAGGCAGGATCCTTTGATTATGTGTTCTTTGTTTACCTTACTCCCTCTAGACAGCATCTTGTTCTTGCCTGCAGCATTCTGCATGTTTCTGAGGTTTGATGCTCTGCCTCGAAGCTTCGAAATCATTCTTTTAAAAATGTGTCCTTGAACCTCAACCTGTTGGTAGACAGAACACATGCTTTGGGTTGGATGTGAGCATTGTAGCCTGCCTTATAGCATAATACTCTCAGTACTAGCACTTGTAAATAAAACACACCTATCCTGCCATCATCTGCTAAACACAGTGCAGTGATTCAGAGCCCTGGGAGACCGGGGGTGGGGGTATCACAAATGAACCAGTGTTCCTGGCATTTAATCCACCACCTCCAAGCTTTCCCTCTCTACCTACCATCTTGGCAAGCAGAGCTGCCGTGGGAGCGTCCCAAATTTGGATGCCAAGTAAGGAGGTGGAATGAAGAGGTGTTTACTGCTGAGCTTCTGCAAAAAGCCTGGCTGAGACCATGGAAAAGGAAGGGAATTTTTAAAAATTATTTGATTTTTAAAATGTGGGGTACAAATGAGGGTTAGGTACTTGCGTGGTCATCATACAGGTAAAGTGTGTGTACCCTTATTGAAGTTATATGCCCCCCCCGGCACTGTTCCACTGCTACCAATCCCTTTCTCATGGTATTATGATAAGTGTTCAAGGTCTACTTATGAGGGAGTCCATGTGGTTCTCAGATCTTTGTTTTTGTGAAGAAATGGAATGTTCATACTGTTCTTTCTCTGTCAGATTCTATAGTTCTCTTATGTTAAGGCAGATGACAGGAAGCTACCTACTTTATTATTTGACTTTCTGCAGAAATATCTTCATCAACCTAGATTTAATATAATGCTTTTGGCTTTTCTTGAAAGTGGCTGGATGTAAAGTATTCCTGTACTTTTGGTTAAAAAAAAAAATTTTAAGTGCCAGAGATACCATTTATTGCATTGTTCAGTGCCTATTGTATAAAGACCTGTGAGATCAATTCCTTTTATAATAATTCAGTGGCAGGGCAAAGGTTGTCCTAACTGACACACTTATAGGCTACCCCTTTCAAATATTGAGAGTTGCATAACCCATTTGGATCTCTTTTTGCCTTGGGAAACTCGGAAAAAATTATGTTGAGTTGTTTTCCTAGCATAGATTTTCTAGTATAATAATCTTCCCCCACCCAATGTTATCATCACCCATTCTTGTTGATGTACTTCTTTGTTGACTAGTTCCAGGTGTTTGTTATTGTTGCTTTGTTTTAGCAATTGTGTTTTTATAGACCTCCCGTTCTTTTAGGGCATGAATGAGATAGCAACAAATCAATTAATATAAACTTGAGTATGAAAAGTCACCTGTGGAGATGTTTAAGCTACATATGTCTGGAGCTTACCTCATGACTAGTGCCTCAGAATGTCTGGGGTCAAGACTGACATAAGAGTTCATTAAGTCCTCACTTCATATCATCCATCGGTTCTTAGAAACTGTGACTTTAAGCGAAACAACATATAGTAGGTCCTCAAACAACATATTCGAAGTTGTTATAATGCCGAAGAGAAAAAAAATTGGTTTTGTTACGTGTTGTTTTGCTTAAAGTCACAGTTTCCAAGAACCTGTGGATGACGTTTAGTGAGGGCTTACTATGTATCTCTTAAATCTCCACAGGTAATTCTGATATGTCCCCTGATTAAGTGCCACTGAAGTAAGCCTGTGAACGAGTGCTGTGACCATAAACTGGAAATGAAGCAGTCAATGGATTGTGTCATAGCAGGCCCAAGTGGCAGGCAGGTCAAGCTAGTAGTAGAGACAGAGCGTCCAAGGTAAAGGGATACATTTGCTGCCATGATCCAGGGCAGTTAACTTCATTCTTTTATTTATACCAACATGTAGTGAATGCCTACTATGTGTCACGTACTCTGTCTCTGAAGATACCAAAACAGGCAGTCCCCCGCCTCTAAGGAGCTCACAGTGTGGTAAAACTGTCAATGACTAGACACGTAATACATGCAGGAATAGAGACATACCCAAGGCCTCATAGCAGCCCAGAGGAGAGGCATCTGTACAAATGTTGAGGAAAGAGGTCAACGAAACCTTTCTGGAAAAAGCAGCTAGAGAACTGGCTCTCAAAGAGTGAACACAAGTCACCCTCCGGATGGAGGGCTAGCACTGTGTTGGAAACCGTATATTGTGTATGGGAAAGGTCATCTGTCGCTGCACAGCCAATCACCCCATAACTTGGTGCTTAAAGTAACAAACATTTATCATCTCACAGTGTCTGTGGATCAGGAATTCAGGAGTAGCTTAACTGGAAGGTTCTAACAGTCTCTCCTGTGATTGGAGTCAAAGTGTCAACAGGAACTGCAGTCATCTGGAGCCTTGACTAGGGATGAAGGATCTGCATCTAGAATGTTTCCCTCATGCAACTGTGGACAGGAGGCCTAAGATTTTTACCTTGTGGGTCTCCTGATTGGCCTGCCCATGTGTCCTTGTGACAAGGTGGCTGGCTTCTCCCAGAGTGAATGATGCAAGAGAGGGCAAAGTGAAAGCCAAGATATCTTTTTTTGTTGTTTTTTGTTTTTTGTTTGAGTCGGAGTCTCACTCTGTCACCCAGACTGGAGGGCAGTGGCCGCTCCCGGCCACTGCAGCCTCGACCTGCTGGGCTCCAGCGATCCTTCCGCCTCAGCCTTCCAAGTAGCTGGAACTATGGGCGCGCACTACCACGCCCAGCTGATTTTTTGATTTATCGTAGAGATGAGGTCTCGCCAAGTTGCCCGCGCGGGTCTCGAACCCGCGGGCTCAGCCAATCCACTCACCTCAGCCTCCGAAGGCGCAGGATTACAGGCTGAGCCACCGAACCCGGCCAAGATATCTTTTATAATGTAACCATGGAAGTCATACAGATTCCTTGTGGCTACGCAAATCAGCCCTTTGCAGCCTGACAGGGACTATGCGAGGGCATGGAACAGGGACCACTGAGATCTTGAAGCTGGCTACCACACGGCATCACCTTCAGATCAGGAATGGCAGAACCTGGCTAGACACAGAGCCCAATTATGAAGGAAACCAAACGCCATTGATAAGGAGCTAAGACCTCATCTGTAGGTAGTGGGAAGCCACTGCAGAAGCGGTGGGAAGAGAATTGGTGGTATCAGGTTTACATTTTAGAAAGGCCTCTTGGATAGTGTGGAAAAAGGACTTGGCCAGTTAGCTGTTACCAGAGTCCAGCAAGATGAGATGGGCCCACTCGGGGCAGTTGTGGCATAGAAACATAAACCTTCACTGCTCGAAATGTAGTCCATAGACGAGCAGCTTTGGCATCACTCACCTGGGAGCTGGTAGAAATGCAGGATCCCAGGCTCCAGTCTCGATGTACTGGAGAGAATCCAATGCACGTGAACCTAAAAGCTTGAGAAGTGCCATTGTAGAGGATGCAGCAGAAATATTTAGGAACGTGAGTGTTGAGGAACACGGAGGAGAGGAGGCTGCTTCCCAAGTCATAGTCACTCCACTTCACAACCGGAATGCAGATTGTAAACATTTTTACCGGAATCTACAGAAGGGAGGCAGTAAGCTCTGGGCATTTACAGCATCACTAGTGATATGCTGTGATCTTATGACAGGAAGGCTTTCTCGCATTGTAAATTGCAGCCACACACATAAATGTGGTCAGTGGAGGAAATCTACTGAACGTTTCCCTGCTGTAAAGCTTTGCGGGATCTTCCATCCAGCTCATTTGTGTCGTCTCAGCATCCTAGATTTTCAGAAGAGAGACCATGAGGAGTGTGGTGACATGATAAACAGGGATCTGGAAAGCTGTGATGTAATGCACGTTCTGGAAAGTGTCCTGATTTCCAGATGACCTTTCCCAGCATTGTCTTTTTTGGGATTTGATGTGGGCGCCAGCTCACTACGGGCCTCACACAGTGATTGTCTGCCAGGAAAGCCATGACTTGCATTGTGATCAGCAGGAGCTGCTCTCCAGGGGTTTCTGTACTTGTGAAGTCCAAGTGCATCTTATGATGTTCTCTGGTCTGCCGGGTGGTAAGTGCCATCTGTCACCATGGACCAGGTGTCAGTCTTTGCTTTTTTCCCCTTCCTTTTTTTTTTTTTGGGGGGGGCGGGGGGGGATTTGATTTTTTTCCCTTGTCTCTTCCTTCACATCCTCTCCTCATAACTTCAGCCTGTGCATGATTTTGGTTTGCCAAACTACTGACTTTACTTGTCACCTCTGACCTGGCAGTTGCTCTTACCAATTAAGGAGACAGTATTGGCCTACATAAGTAGGCTGCATGCAGGTAAAGTTTGGGC
This sequence comes from Carlito syrichta, assembly GCF_000164805.1. Lineage (NCBI taxonomy): Eukaryota > Metazoa > Chordata > Mammalia > Primates > Tarsiidae > Carlito > Carlito syrichta. The sequence goes on along the minus strand of NW_007247266.1, from coordinate 158,670 downwards.
TTCCCTTTGGTGCCCTCTGTGCCCGGTTTGAGATCAGGTACCCTTATGGATGTTGTGTGCCCTCCCCTCCCTCCCCTGACAGTTTCCTACTACTGCAATCCCTTTCTTATTATGATAAATGTTCTGGGTCCACTCATGAGTGTTGTTTTTTTTTCCCCTTCCTTTCTTCCAGCCACCTCTTCACAATTAAGAAAAGTATATAAGTGAATTTGTTCTGGAGTCTGAGAACTCACATGAGCATGTGAGCCAGTTCTGCAAAGAAGGAGAGAGGAGGAAGGGAGGGAGAGAAGATGGAAGGAAGGAAGGAAGGAGGAACAGAGGGAGAAAGGAAGCAAGGCATCTATCTTCAGAAAAGCCAACAACAAGCACTGGTACAATGAGACTACCTTATTCGTGAAGGAGGCAAGTTTGCAGCTGTTCAGCCACTTTGGTGGCTGACGGTTTAAGACCTTAATAATGACATATGGGCCTTAGCCTCATTCCTCTCCAGGCATGAGCTATTGTCCCTGCTACTAATGAGGAGGTACTTGAGGTAAACTCATCACAGCAGTGGGGTCACTGGCTCTGGGAGCTGCTAGAGATTAAATGGCTTCATTGGGATATGTCCAGGTACAGGAAGAGCCAAAGAGAAGCCGATGCTTTCTCCTTGGCCCTGCTGCCAACTCCCACCTGGGAGTTTGGTTTCCAGCGAGTTATTGCTCATTTATTGAGTCATTTTTAATTGTTCTCTCTCACAACATGAAGTTGCCATTGCTATTCAGAGTGGTTAGACACGTCCCTGACTAGTAAGGTGATAGATCTCTAAGCTGCTCATTGGCCGTTACTTCCCTAGGGCTCCCAAGGATCCCAGTGTAAGGAGGTCCAGGAGTGTTCAGTGGTTCTGCTCCCTCTTGAGCCTCAGGGACCTCCAAGTCAATGCTTCCACCCAAACCTTCAGTGAGTGTTGAAAATAAGACCCAGCCGGGCTCCGTGGCTCAGCCTGTAATCCCGCGCTTTGGGAGACTGAGGTGAGTGGATTCCCTGAGCCTGCGGGTTCGAGACCCGCCTGGGCAACTTGGTGAGACCTTATCTCTACAATAAATCAAAAATTATCCGGGTGTCGTAGCGCGCGCCTGTAGTTCCAGCTACTTGGAAGGTGGAGGCGGAAGGATCGCCGGAGCCCAGCAGTTCAAGGCTGCAGTGGCCGGGAGCGGCCACTGCACTCCAGTCTGGGCAACAGAGTGAGACTCCGACTCAAAAAAAAGAAGACCCTGCTTTACCTATACGATGTCCACTCGTATACCTAATCCTGATTTGTACCCCGCATCTTTAAAATAAGATATAAAAAATGAAAAATAAAAACTAAGAGCCACCTCCTCCTGGAAGTGAGCTCGAGTAGGAGGAACGGAGGCTAATTCAGGCTATTCCCAAATTTTGTACAAGGTAAACCTCATTTTCTTCTTGTGTCCGCTTTAATAGACATTGTATCCCTGTTCCTTACAAGTTTACTTTTGAAAGCATTCTTTGAGATTCCAGAAAATCAGATATGCGGGATTATGCAGCACGCCCCCCCCCATCAGCCTCAGTTTTCCAAGTGTTCCTTCCCTAAATCTAACTTTGTTCTCTTTGATCCTGAAACACTGGTCACCCTCTAAGCTACAGTGTAAGTTAGTTACTCGTCTTCACCGCCTGCCTCTCTCTGTAGAATGCAAACTGTACAAGGACAGGGGTTTCCGTCTTTTGTGTTCCATGCTGTATCCCCAGCACCTAGAAAGTACCTGGCACACAGTAGGCGCTCAGTAAATGCTATCTGAATAAATTAAGATCTTAAAAGACCTCAACCTGTTTAGTGCCTTTGTTTAGAAGTAGAAGAGATTAGCCGGGCTCTGTGGCTCAGTCTGTCATCCCGCGCCTTTGGGAGGCTGAGGTCAATGAATTGCCTGAGCCCGAGGGTTCAAGACCCACCTGGGCAACTTGGCGAGACCTCATCTCTACAATAAATCAAAAAATCAGCCGGGCGTGGTAGCGCGCGCCTGTAGTTCCAGCTACTCGGAAGGCTGAGGTGAAAGGATCGCCGGAGCCCAGCAGGTCGAGGCTGCGGTGGCTGGGAGTGGCCAGTGCACTCCAGTCTGGGCAACAGAGTAAGACTCTAACTCAAAAAAAAAAAAAGAAGAAGAAGTAGAAGAGATTAAAACTCTGAGAGTCTGTGACTTGCCCAAGGTCACACAGTTATCTGCTGAGGCAGATCTGGAAAGGGAATCTGGATCTTCCCCCCAAGCCTGTCTCCTGTTCACCAACCCCTGCCACTTTGGGCTGGTGGAATGGGGTGGAGACTGGAGGTTGCTGGACCTAGTCCATAGAAGGGATTTTCCAAGGCCTGTTCAGAAGTCGGCAGGCATCGCAGCAAGAGGATCTTGGTAGTGTGTGGCTACAGCCTGGTTCCTTCATGACTATGATAGCCAATTTCTGCTGCCAGGATTTTCTCCTCCTTCTTATAGGACTGCCTGTTTACAGACTGTCCCCCATGTCAGTGCACAGAGTTCCACAGGCTCCCAGAGTAGCACAGCTCTTTCAGGACAAGGGCCATCACAGCAGCCCTCACTCTCTTGGTGCAGCTTGGGCAGAGGGATCGCTGATGGAATTATGGATGTCCCAGAGCCCCCAGGCCATCCTGTTGATACAACCTCTATTCTGGCCTTTGAACTATCCCAAGGTACTGACTCTTCGGGTCTTACCAGTCCTGTTTTCTCCAGAGGATCACACAGCCCAGCCCCAGACCCACAGACCACCCCAGCGTGTAGCCAGTCCCACCATGTCCTTCTGCCCTCGCCGCACCCTCCTCACCATCCCCAGGGGCCAAAATGGACAGCTGTAGAAATCAGTCAAGGCTGAGCTCGCTGGCTGAAGGAGAAGGCCAAGAGTTCTGCTGTAGAGAGGAAGACAGGCAGAGCTTGACAACCCTCTGGAGACAAATTGGGAAGTTGAATCTACCGCATTATATTGTCACTGGAAAATATTAATTTTTTTACCGGCTGAATACTATGTTCAAACCCTCTCTCACAAGACCCATACACTTCCCTATTACAAGGCTGTCATTTTTCAATAGGAAAATTTAAATTCAGTCTTTTGGAAGTGATTGCTTGGAAATAATTTCTTACATAGTGTTAAGTCTCTAGAGAAGGATGTGGAAGGTCTTTCTGCCCATTAGACGCTGTTCACGAGAGAGAGAGAAAGAAATAGCAGGAATTCACAGCATGGTTCAGTCGGCTTCACAGGACCGCCCAGCCCGCCTGTGAGTTCAGGAAGTGTCTTGTTTGCAGGGAGCGAGTGATTAACACGCCAGACGCTTCTCTGAGTCTCCTGGGAGTCAGAGGAAACAAAACCCCAAGGTGGCGTTTACAGACAGTTGTGAGCCAGCCCCACCTAGAAGCAAGCCGAGCTTGTTTTAATATTCACATGCCCCTGTGGTCCATGGGCCAGACGTATTTCCGCCTTCTTGCATTCCTTCAAGTCCCTGTTGTGTGTCAGGCTCTGTGCTGGGCATGTGCCAAGAGGGCAAAGATGAATCCTATGTGATCTCTGTCTTGAAGACCTCAGAAGTTTGAGACAGAGGTAAGTAGGTCAACAAACAAACAACCGCTATCGGCAAAATTAATGCATCGGTAAAACAGATTGAAATTAGGTTGTGAATTCCTAACTCTGCTTCGGGAGCGAAATGCCTCTTAGAGAGGTTCAATCTAGAGCCGTGGGCCTCACGGTTTCCCTTTCAGATTCCCTTTACTCCCTTTAGTAAAGCCAGAAAGGGTATTCCCTCCCCTCTAGGACTCTCTTTTCTCTGTTAGACATCTGATTTGTGTAAAACTTAGGGCATTAAAGGGGCATGCGAGTCCTCTGCCTCTGACTCGGCCTTATAAGAACTCCATACACACTAAAAGAGGGTTTATTGTAATATCTAAGAGGAGGCTTCTGGGAACTTCCTTGAGGTGCAGGAAGTCCCGTAGACCCTACACTCATTACTGCAGAGAGTCGTCTCAATTTAGAACTGGCACTGACCTTCTAAATCAACTTATCCTATTTGCAACTGATGGACATTAAAGCCAGGGGCGCTAAAGGACCATCCACAGTCACACAACTAACCACAGGCAGAACTATGTCTAGGACCCAGTTCTCAGTTGTTTACAATTTTTATGGTCCCTTGCAGGTGCCTTCAAGGGGCCACATTTGTCAGCAAAGTGGGTTGGATAGGGACAAATGTTACACTTGGGAAGGGAGTAGTGTCGTGTGAGTCAGTGCATCATCACAGAGTTCTAAGGACCCCTGGAGGTCATCTCACACACCTTCATTTTCCTGGTGAAGAAAGAGAATCCCCAGCAGGTGAACTTAATCTTTTCATCCAGGGGCCGTAGTACCTACTCTAAGGGGATTTGGAAACATGTGGGATCGTTTTTTAGTTATCGCAACCACTAAGGAGCGATACTGGCAATTCAGTGGCGGGTGCCAGGGATGCTAAACATGTATTGAATGGGATAGTCCTACCAGTGAGGAATTCCAGCCCAGATGTCAACAGCACCCCTGTTGAGACCCACAAAAAGACCCCCATTGGGAGCAAAGAGGAGAAGAGGTTCTGTGGTGGTTCACCTTTTAGTAGTTTGTCATTGTGTGTATATTTGGGGGTGAGTCACAAACCCCTCTGAGATGGTAACAAAAACTTCTTCACAGAAACCTACACATGAATAAGAACTTTGCACTTCATTTCAATGGGTTTATCAGTCCCTTTAACCTATCTATGAATCCCAGGTTAGTACCCCTAGTCTAGAACGAGACTTAAAGGTAGAAGAAATTAAATATATATATATTTTTTCTTGATCTTGTAATCTGTCATCTGTCCAGTGGAATGAGTAATAAGTGTGGAGTTTTTTCCTATCACGTGATCACAGCGCTAGCCAGACTATTAGACTCTTTGGTTCGTTCACCAGAATACTTGAATTTTATCTCTCACTCGAGAATTATAGCTGTTGTTTCCTGGCTTGAGCCAACTGACCACCACATCTAACTGCAGCACCTTTCTTCCCTTTCCTTTTTTTTTTTTTTTTTTTTTTTG
>NW_007247266.1:153196-153570 GCF_000164805.1 Carlito syrichta | reverse complement strand
ATCCACTCACCTCAGCCTCCCAAAGGCGCAGGACTACAGGCTGAGCCACCGAGCCCGGTTCTTTCTTCCCTTTCTTAGGCCCACGTTAAAAGTGCTCTGAGCAGGACAGAGGCCGAGGCAGGGGAGTACTGACCTCCCAGTGTCCTGGCCCTGAGCGAGAGTCTCTTCTGCAGGAGAGCGAGTCCTGGCTGAGTGTCACAAAGGCTGCAGCCTTTCAATTCGAGACAAGGTGTAAATCATATGCTGTGTTTTAAAATCTGCTAAGTGGGCGATTTCAGACTCATTAAATCAGTTAAATCACAAGATGCCCCATTTCTGGATGCTCTGTTTCTTGTATTTGCAACATGCAGTGGATAATCATGCCTTCAGGGTGG
>NW_007247266.1:144601-152916 GCF_000164805.1 Carlito syrichta | reverse complement strand
GATGGATAGCTCACTACCATTCTGTGAGAGAAGACTTGTTCAGGTGTAAAAGCAGGGCCAACACCTATCAAATTGCTGCTCTTCAAGACTTTCACTGCTCATTTACTCTTGACAGCAACCCTCCAGGGCTTATATTCTTATCTATTTTACTAAGGAAGAAACTGTGGCTCAGAGAGTTTAAGTAACTTTTTCACAGTCAAGGTAAAATTCAGGCCCAGCCCTCTGACTCCCGGGCCACATTCTGTCTACTCTAACGCTTCCCGGCTAATTTGTGTGAATGAGTGAACACAGCTAATGATGATTTCTTTTTTTTTTTTTTGAGTTGGAGTCTCACTCTGTCGCCCAGACTGGAGTGCAGCAGCCGCTCCCGGCCACTGCAGCGTCGACCTGCTGGGCTCCGGCGATCCTTCCGCCCCAGCCTTCCTGTTAGCTGGAACTACAGGCATGCACTACCACTCCCCGCTCATTTTTGATTTATTGTAGAGATGAGGTCCCGCCAAGTTGCCAAGGCAGGTCTCAAACCTGCAGGTTCAGGTAATCCACTCACCTCAGCCTCCCAGAGGTGCGGGATTACAGGCTAAGCCACCGAGCCTGGTGCTAATGATGATTTCAAACAGCTAAAATGATCTGCACTGCAGGTGCCCTCATACCTTCAAGTTACAGCAACTTCCTTGACTACAGCGCCTGTCCAGCCCATTACAGGTTGCTCTTGGTTATTCTAGGATGCCGAGGACGAGGCTGCTGACTTTGGCTTCTTTTTTATTTTTGTGTTTTTGTGATCTGTGCTTCCATCGAGGCTGTGAAGAATCCTTTCAGGACAACATGTCGTGATTTAAACTGGCTGACCACTGACTACTTTCTCTTGACTCAGCCTTTCTGTCTCTTCTGGAAGAGACCAGGTGCCTGCTGCATGCATGGTGCCTGGAGATCTTCCCAGACCTGGCTTGGGCACGTCAAAAGGGAACCTGCACCCGCTTTTCCAGGATGGCTTCTGCTTAGCCGGTAACTTCGTCCCCCAAAGTTCTTTGTTCTCCTGGCCTCAGAGATGTGTTTCCCTCTGAATGTATCGAAAACATGTAGTGTGCTGATGGGTAAGAAGTGAAGTCCTTTCCCACTGTGTCCTTTTGGGGTATAGTTGTTGCTGAACAGATGGCACCCCGCCCACTGCAATAACACCAGCCATGCCCTCGGGGGACTGGGGTCTCCTTAGCAAATGCCTTGTCGGCTCATGAGAGGAGGCTCATATTTCTGAACGTGGTGAGCCTCTGTACCCTTTGCCAAGCAGGAGGTTAGCCGCGTTCCCCAGCACTCCCTGCTGGGTGTGATTTTTCCACCCCAGCCCATTCCCAGCAGCGCAGGTGAAGGAGCTTCCTCCAGCCTCCGCGTGAAATCAGAGGCTGCTCTGCATCTGCTAAGAAGGGTCTTATCACACAGAACTCGTGAGCTCATTACCCCTTTCACTTCTCTAAGTCTCATCCTGTTCTGCCTGAAACCGTTGGTTCCAAGTAGGCGCCTGATTGTCCTGCTTCCATCAGCAAGATCCACAAATACTCAGTGAGACTCTAAAAATGGTCTTAGAACTCCAGTGCCCAGTATAGAGCTCTTAAGCCTTGGAGAGGAAAATGGAAAGAGCACTAGCCCAGAAGTTAGAAGACTGAGGGCTTAGCTCTGGCTCCACAAATAACTGCCCCCATGACCTAGTCACTTCTTCATCCTGTTTCCCCCAACTGGAAAATGAGAGTTTTTCGGTTAGAAATTTTCTAAAAGTAGTGCTGTCTGCTAGAAATATAGCAGGAGGCACACATGTAGCTTTAGATTTTCTAAATTTTAGCTAGATTAAAAATTAAATGCAAGTACCATTAAACTTGAATGGTGTGTTTTATTTAACTCTTATATGCAAAATATTATGACACATTCCAAGAGTTCAGTTTGGCCACACGTGGCTAATGGCTGCTGTATTGGGCAATGCAGCGCTATTGTCTTTTCTGGTTATTAATTTTTTTTGTTCTGTCCTAGTTCTTTATTTAAAACTCGTAAAGTCAGATGCAGAAATCAGAATTTTTTTATATTTTAAAGGGTTATGAAATTTTTAGTACATATTAATACCCAGGGGAGCCTGGAACAGCAGGCCATGATCAAACAAATATTTCCATAGAAAAAAAATACAACAGTGCACAGTAAGTGAGCTAAATAAAGACAGTAAATAGCACCATGTAGGTTGAGTATTGCTACCAAGTGAGTTATAAAAAGTTTTTTTCCCATTTCAGAGGGTTTTTCCTTTTGAAATTACAGATAAAGGGTTGTGGATCTGTGTCACAAAAACTACATGAGCTTAGGCTCAGAATTTACCAAGTTGTTTTATTGTCAAAGATTGGCCCAGCATCAATATGGCAGTGCAGTTGTCCAGCTACCAGTCATGGACACGGCGTGATGGGTACGTCTTGGCCCATTTTGAATCTCAGCAGCAGCAACTATCTCCAGCAAGCTTCAGGGAGAGCACATGGAGCCCATGGAGACTCAGGATTGCTGGGTAAAATACAGGACACCCAGTTCAGAAAAACAGCAAACACACTTTGATTATAAGTATGTCCCCTATGACATTTGAATTTCGGACAGAGCTTGCCTAAAATTCAAGTTTAACCGGGTGTCCTGCATTTTATGTGTTAACTGGCAACCCTACCAAGTTAAAAGCCATTTTAGCAATTAGACAGCTGCTTCCTGTGGGGCTAGCCAGGAAGTGCGAGGGAACACTTACTTTCCCATCTTGTATCAAATGTTCTCAGACCATGCAAAGCAGCCTGTGGATGATTAAGGAGAGTAAAAAGCTGGGTGTTATAATTCCAGAACCCCCAAAATTAAGAATGACGAATTCGGGTACAAGTGTAGCATTTGCAGTCCTCATGGGAGCATAGGTTGTTGTATAGGAGGCTAACCTGACAGACGTTCTTAACTGACTGTCTTAAAGTCCTTAAGAACCTAGTCAGGTCATAAGATGCAAACCAATCTTGGAGACCTGATTCGAGGACTTCTTAATCTCCACCAAGAATTCCAGAAAGAAAACAAAGGAGGGTGAGTTAGGAACTATCTGTGGTTTTTAAAATAAGGGGTGGGAAGTGGTGGGCGTTTGTTGAGAGCATAATTCCCTTCTAAATGCCTCTGAAATTAAGAGGTGCCAAGAGGAAGTGCTGCTTTAACAACCATCTGGCTCACCCAGGTGCTAGGACGGGAGGCTCTGAGCCTGCATCGAAAGTGGGCTTCGGCGTCTGTAAACAGTCCCATTCCCTGCACTCTCTGCCAGGCCGGGGCTCTGTGCATCTCAGAAAGTCAGCAGAAGCAGGTGGCAAATTTGACAGACTTGGGAAAGGATGGCATGATATCCAGTCACTGAGTGGGTCCTCTCAGGATCTCTCAGACCTCAGCAGCATCCTTTCCAGTGACATGCGAAGTGCTGAATTCAAAAGCAGCAGATGAAGGACTGCTCTGGATTAAAGCAGAGGCCCTGTGTGATCTTGAAGTGAACCTGGGTCAGAAAAAAAGAAACAGGTTCTTATTGAGACAACAAGCGAAATTTGAATAAAGACCATTTATCAGACAGCAGGTTTGTTATGGTTAGCATTCCTGATAATAATCGTACTGTGGTTATATAAGATAATGACTTTGTTCCTAGTTTCTAAAGGTAAGAGTTTATTTTTATGGTTTCAAATGGTTCCCAAAAAATAGTACTCTCACACACATGCTCATGGAAGTGTGGCCAAAAGTTTACTATTGGTAAATCTGTGTGTAGGTACAGAAGTTCATTGTACTAATCTTGTAACTTTTCTGTAAGAGTACATATATATAAAAGGATGGCAGCATGAAACAATCCCCAGAAAATGATGTTTCAAAGAGATAGCCACTGGAGAGCCAAGGTCCCTGTCCCTGTCCTGGAAGCAGGACAATCAGGAGCTGCCATATGAAAACAGTTTCACACCTCTCTGCCCTTTCATGTCACTGACTTTCAGTTTCAGGGCGTGGTTTAGTGGTGAGAGCCCATGCATCAGACTCACTCAGCCCTAGTGTCCAGTCAGGCCCTGCAGTGTCCTACCTACTTAACCTTACTAATGCTCAGTTTCCTAATCTGTAAAACGGGGCACTATAACTTACCTTATAACCTTCTCGCTAGGATTGGAGGTGATGTTTGCAAAGCAACTGGCTGAGTGCCATGTAATAAGTATTTCTCCCCAAATCAAGCGTATCTTTGCTTCCATAGAAAGACCATGACTTGATGACTCCAGAGTCTTCTTTTCATCGGGCACAAGGGGCAGGAATCCCTCACCAAATCTGTGGACCTGAGACTCAGACTCTGCCCCCTTTGTAACCCTCTAACTGCAAACCCCAGTGGAAAGCCTATCCATGCAGCAGCTCCAAGCAGTGTTTCCAAGCATGATTGGTTTCCCAGCAGGCATAATCACTTTGAACAAAACCACAACAAGCCTTTTCTAGAATGCTTTTGACAATCTTTTCTTCCACAGCTGCCACACAGCATGAGAAGCAAAGCCAGGTTATTGGCTGAAAGGTTTGAAAAGGATGAAATTAACTCTGAACTTTAACCTAAAAACAAATGACCTCACAATTCAGGGGAGGTAAAAGTAAAAAATCCAAATAAAAAAACCCGAGTTGGACTGTGAGTGAATGGCAGTGATGCTGAACTAGAAATCCAAAGACTTGGATTAGAATGCAGGCTCTGCCGTGTAGTAGCTGGCAGTTTTAAAGTAAGCCACACTGAGCCTGTTGCTTTATTTGTACAGTGGGGATACAAATGCTTCACATAGTTGGTGGATTAATCAAATGAGATAAATTACAGTCATGCATGACTTAGCAGCAGGGATATATTCTGAGGAATGTGCCACTAGGCAGTTTCATCATCACAATAACATCAGAGTGTCCTCACACAAGCTTGGGTGGTGTAGCACACTGCACGCCTAGGCCATAGGGTATGGACTCCCAGGATGGGAACCTGTACAGCACGTTACTGTAGGCAACTGTAGCAATGGTAAGTATTTGTGTATCTAAACAAAGAAAAGGTACCATAAAATTCAGCACGTAATGTTATGGGACCACCGTCATAGGGTCCCTTATTGGCCAGAATGTTGTATGACACATGACTGTATGTGTAGGCTCTTGGTTGAAGGTAAGGGACTGTATCATGTATGACCTGGCTACAGGTCACCTGGGAGATCATGAGAAATGGAGACTCGCAGCGCCCCCAACTACTGAATCAGAATTTCTGTTTTAACAGCATGTAAATTAGTCAGTGCTTACTTACATACTTGATAGTTTAAGGAAGAACTCCATCCTCAAGTTGATTCTTAAAGTGATACCTTTAAAGAAGCCTAAGAGGGCTTCCTTAAAACGAGGCCTCCATGACCAGCTCAGTGGCTCAGCCTGTAATCCCACTGCTTTAGGAGGCCAAGGCGAGTGGATTGCCTGAGCCCGCTGGTTCGAGACCCACCCAGGCAACTTAGCAAGACCTCGTCTCTACAATCAATCAAAAATTAGCCGGGCTTGGTAGCGCACGCCTGTAGTTCCGGCTACTTGGAAGGCTGAGGCAGAAGGATCGCCAGAGCCCAGAAGGTTGAGGCTGCGGTGGCAGGGAGTGTGCCACTGCACTCCAGTCTGGGTGACAGAGTGAGACTCCAACTCAAAAAACAAAACAAAAACCCAAAGCCTCCAGAATGGCCTGGAGATTACTGAAACCTCAACCACCTCTTCATTGTTCAGTGGTGTGCCTATGCAGGCTAGAAAGTATGGCTTGCAGGGAGCAGGAAAACCAGCCTAGTCTCTAGTGGACATTAAAAGAACCACACAAAGCACTCGACACCGCTTCAGCCTCCCTCCATGGAGGAAGTCTCTGTGCCACCCCACCACTGCCATTGTGGTGTGCTCTAGGCAGGATGGGTTTCACTGCTCCCAAATCCTGCCTTTGGTCTGGAGACAGCCATATCCATCATGAGACCCTCGTAGTTTTGATAGGAAATGAATGTAAGGACTTCCTTAGTCCAAGGTCACCTGCAGGAAAGAATTAGGACAGCCTCACTTTGTAGCCTGCTGTGGAAGGTGGTCACGACCCCGCTCACCCTTGGGTAGGTTAAAGGAAAAGACTCTGGGGCATCTCTTAACCCCACAGTTTCTTGCATTTGTTCCACGTTGGGCCAAGGCTTGGCTGGTAAGGCAGAGCCCTCAAAGGCACCAGCCGAGGGGCTTTTGTGCTTATTCCCAGCACCTAGCTCAGTAGGGAAGGAACACCCAATGAATGGATTCAGTGGAGACTCCAGCACAGTGCTTCATAGATGTTAGGAGTCCGGTACATGCCTATAGGTTGATCAGGTCAGGGTGACTTTCCTGTTAGGCACTTAAAAGCACGGAGCCCCAGAGCTATGAGCTCTTCAGGGCCGATGAAAATGTTTCAAACCTGAACATTGACAAGAAGATGACTCCAAAATGCAAAAAGGAAACTGCAGAGTAGATATTAAAATGTGAAAAAAAATGTGAGCCGGGCTCTGTGGCTCAGCCTGTAATCCCGCGCCTTTGGGAGGCTGAGGTGAGTGGACTACCTGAGCCCGCGGGTTTGAGCCCGGCTGGGCAACTTGGCGAGACCTCCTCTCTACAATAAATCAAAAAATCAGCCGGGCGTGGTAGCACGTGCCTGTAATTCCAACTACTCGGAAGGCTGAGGCAGAAGGATTGCCAGAGCCCAGCAGGTCGAGGCTGCAGTGGCCGGGAGTGGCCACTGCACTCCAGTCTGGGCGACAGAGTGAGACTCCGACTCAAAAAAAAAAAAATGGAATTAGCTGAATGTAAAATATGACGTTATGTCAGCTAGTTGAATACAACTTGCTTCCTAGAGATCTGTACAGATTACATGAAGGAAGGCGGCACATTTCAAAATATTAAATGTGGCACGAGGGAAGCCCCAGAAGTTAGTGTCCAGATCCCAAGACAGATTTAAAAGAGCCCTGATTGTAGGAATCAAGTGGCGTATTTCCTCTTCTCCTCCCTTGCTGGAGTCTGGGCCAGGATTAGCCGAGGGGCTGCCTGGCCGAAGGAACCAGGAGGCTCAAACATGAGACCCCAAATCAGCAGCAAAGAAACAGCACGGCAAAAATCAGGGAAGCCAAGACGTTGGAAAAATAGGGTTTTCACCCTGCCCCTAGATGGCTTTTCTAGTATATGGTTTTACAATCTCTGCTGCTTGTCTTCCTACCCCAGCATTGCTTAATGGCATGCCTTACATCCCGTGCATTTCTATCTGTTTCCTTAATCATAGACTATAGAGATCAGGGTGGCTGAATGTAGGGAGGAAGTAGGAATAAAATGTTTCTCAATCTTTCCCATTTCCCCGTTCCCTTCAGGAAAATGTTCATTCGAAATTTCCATTATGTTACTCACCTAGATAATGTACGGAACTACATCGGAAACAGTCCATTTGCTCTCTATGGCCCAATGTAGTAGACATTCCTGCAGACAGGAATAATGAGATCTGTGTTTGCCAGGCGCAGTGGCTCATGCCTGTAATCCCAGCACTTTAGGAGGCCAAGGCAGGAGGATTACTTGAGTCCAGGAGTTTGAGACCAGCCTGGGCAACATAGCGAGTCCTCATCTCTACTAAAAAATTTAAAAATTAGCTGGGCATGGAGGCACGTGCCTTAGGAAGGGTCACCTGAGCCAGGAGGTGAAGGCTGCAGTGAGCCATGATCATGCCACTGCACTCCAGACTGGGCAACAGAATGAGACCCCAACTCAAAAAAAAAAAAAAAGAGAGAGAGAAAGAGAGAGATCAGTTAGCTTTTTCAGCATAACAAACCCCCCAAAACTTAGTGACTTAAAACAACCATCATTTATTTGACTTGCAATTCTACAAGTCAGAAATCTGGGCTGGATTCAGCAAGGTAGCCTTGGGCTGGGTGCAATGGCTCATGCCTATAATCCCAGCACTTTGGAAGACTGAAGCCAGAGGATTGCTGGAGGCCAGGAGTTTAATATCAGCCTGGGCAACATAGCAAGACTCTGTCTCTACAAAAAATTAGGAAGAAAAAAACTCACGAGATGTGGCAGTATATATCTGTAGTCCTAGCTACTCCTGAGACAGAAGGATCACTTGAGCCCAAGAAGTCAAGGCTGAAGTGAGCTAAGATCATACCACCACATTCCAGCCTGGGCAATAGAGCAAGACCCTGTTTCTTTTTTTTTTTTTTGAGTTGGAGTCTCCCTCTGTCACCCAGACTGGAGTGCAGTGGCCACTCCCGGGCACTGCAGCCTCGACCTGGTGGGGCTCC
>NW_007247266.1:122818-143965 GCF_000164805.1 Carlito syrichta | reverse complement strand
CTAACTCAGGCTTGGTCATATGGACGCTGTGCAGGTGTCCAAGAAAATGAAGAAGTATACAAGAGCTCTTGAGGTCCAGCCTCAGAGCTGGCACGCTAGCACACTCATCAGAGCAAGTCACAAGGCCAGCCCCTATTCAAGGGTTGGGGAAGTAACCTCTTGATGGAAAGAACTTCAAGGTCACTTTGCGAGAGGCATACGTGCAATGAAGGGAAGAACCGCAGCTATTTGTGCAATCTACCAGAGTCTCACACAGTGAAAGAAATAGTCTTAAATGAAATGAGTAAATGTTTAAACTGCCACGGCAAAAGAAGAGAGGATGGAGGATCTGAAGAGTCACATATTTAAACGTGAAATGACGTCAAATGGGGAAAATGAGAACCAGGCCTGATCATCCTACTGGAGTTTGCAAAACTGGCTTTGATGGGGAAATGAGTAACCACCTTAGGAAAGAAGGATGTATGCGCATGCTTATGTATGGTTTTGCCAGACAGTGGTAGGTTAAAAAAAAAACACCCTACTGGTAGACACCTGACAACTGGGTGCAACTACAGCTGATTGAGCAACTTTTTCTGTGCACTGCAACCAAGGACAGAGAGGTTTAGTCGAAACAGAAATGTCACGTGACTAAGAAAGTGAGGAGCAGAGGGGGGCACTTTGAGGCAGAAGCATAAGAACCACGGGCACCCTGGGTGGTGATGGTGAGACATACCCGGGCGAGCCACAGGGGCCACTCACGGAGCTTCGTTCTGGTCATGGCTCTGCTGCTGACTGGATGTGGCATCACCCGAGTCACTCTCCCTCCCTGGACTTTGGTCATCTTCTCTGCCAAATAGGAGAGTGGATTTGATCACCCCTGTGATTCTTTCCCGTGGTAAAACTAGGACTATTGGGCCAAACACCTTAGATGTAATGGCTTATTTCGAAAGATATGCAAGGGCCAAAGAATATTTTTAGAAAAATTTAATCTTGGGCCCCAGCTGCGTTTTCTTGGCCATCGGCCTCTCTGCCAAACCTGCACCTGCTGCTGTTCTTTGAGGTAAGGGAGTCATTAAGCAAATAAGAATCACAAGGGCCTTTGAAGGGATTTAGAAGGCTCTCCTTCCCTGGTTTTCCCGATGCTATTTAAGGCAACATGGGGTTCCATGTTGGATTCTGGAGATTCCGGATCATGGTTCTACCATGTTCTTTCCCCGACCCACAGGACATCCACACTTCTCAACACAGTCATCTTGCTGCTTATATCTTTGCATAGACTCTTCACCCTGACATGCTTAGAACACTTTCTTCAGCTTGGCATTCGAATTCACGGATGAATTGGCTTACCAAGAAGTTTTCAGATGGTACCAAAGAAAAATCCCTGTGCCTGGCACTTCATGACCAACATGCCTGTGTTTTACTGCTTTCCTTTTCCATTTGTTCGTCATAATCTTATTTCCCTTTTTCTGCTTGTTGTGACACTAACGATGTGTCTACTATCCCTGTCTCCAGGCCTTTCTATAAAGGGTGAAGTACATTTCAGTGCTGTTAGTAATAGTGAAGAGTAAGACAAACCTAAATGCCTGCAAAGAAAGAAATGGCTTAATTAGAAAGGATTCCACTATTCAGGGAGTACTTTACAGGTGTTAAAAGGAGCAGGGTTCGCCGGGCTCGGTGCCTCAGCCTGTAATCCCGCGCCTTTGGGAGGCTGAGGTGAGTGGATTGCCTGAGCCCGCGGGTTCAAGACCCGCCTGGACAGCAAGACCTCGTCTCTACAATAAATCAAAAAATCAGCCGGGCGTGGTAGCGCATGCCTGTAATTCCGGCTACTTGGAAGGCTGAGGTGGAAGGATCGCCGGAGCCCAGCAGGTCAAGGCTGCGGCGGCCGGGAGCGGCCACTGCACTCCAGTCTGGGTGACAGAGTGAGACTCCAACTCAAAAAAAAAAAAAAAAAAAAAAGAGCAGGGTTCATCAGGGTTAACATCTACCCCAGAGATGTGGATAAGTTTTAAAAACCAGCATGTGTAATGTGATATTATTTCTATGAAGGTTAATCTGAACTACATATTTTAGTATAGGTGTAGATGTGTGAGAACAAGGTGAGAATGCTTCAAAGGACACACAAATAGCTCATAATTTTTGCCTTGTCTGCATTACTTAGTTTTTAAACATTAAAAATATAATCACTGATTTGTGCAATTTAAATGATTTTTGCAGAAAGTAGGGCAGTAGCTTTTTAAATCCACCTCTGGATTTAAACAAATAAACAAAAGGTAGGGAAACAACTTTTTTTCTTTCCCAGATTAATAACCCAGCCTCCTATGCATGGAGGTGTGGTAATTTTTCCAACCCAACAGTGTGAGGGAAAATGACAGAGATTTCTGGAAATAAAAAGCCCTGCATTCCATCCTAGACAAGAACCATCTGAAAACCTCTGCGTTTCAGGTCTTAATTACCCTGTCATTTCAGTTTCATTCTCAGAGCTAATTCTGAGAAGTGACAGATTTTCTCATATACTGTGCAATTTAATTACAATTAACTCCTTACAATTTAATTACAGGAAAGTGCTATTTTTTCAGAATCTGGGCAAGCAGAAAGTTCACATAATCAGCAGCTTTCCTCTATAGTCTGCTTTCTGAAAGTGAGACAAATAAGAGACTGAATCGGGGAACTCTTCCAGAAACACCTTTCAAGCTCTGCCACAGGGTCAATTGGATGAAGCTTAATTTCTTATACCTCCAGCAATTATAGCACTGTGTGCTGGTAAGTGATGTTTATAACAATGACAATGAGCAACCACATGTGACTTCGGAAATTTCAAAGAAAGATCAAATTGTGGGTGGTGTCTTTGTTGCTTTCTGGGTTTTTGAAAATTATAATTTATATGCCATATACTTGGTACCTCTCGGCACCCAGAAAACTCACCAGTAGCATCTCTGAATCAAAAGATTTGGGAAACCAGGCTCGGTGGCTCAGCCTGTAATCCCAGCGCTTTGGGAGGCTGAGGTGAGTGGATTGCCTGAGCCCGCGGGTTCAAGACCCACCTGGGCAACTTGGCAAGAGCTCATCTCTACAATAAATCAAAAAATTAGCTGGGCATGGTAGCGCGCGCCTGTAGTTCCAGCTATTTGGAAGGCTGAGGCGGAAGAATCGCCGGAGCCCAGCAGGTCGAGGCTGTGGTGGCCGGGAGCGGCTACTGCACTCCAGTCTGGGCGACGGAGTGAGACTCCAACTCAAAAAAAAAAGAAAAAAAAAGATTTGGGAAGCAAGCCCTGTGCAGAGTGCTTCCAGGCAGCAAATGTGAACTAGCCATATTTCAAGGGCTCAGTCACCACACATGCCTGTTGGCTACTGTACTGGAAAGCACAATTAATTCTAAAGCATTCTGCCAGGGAGACTTCCTGGCCAATGGGCTAACAGGGATTGCCCAGCACTTAGGGGTAGTGCCCAGCACTTAGGGGAGCTAGCTCGCCCTGCATTTGCCATGACTTTCTCATCCTCCTATCATTCTCCTCTGTTAAGTCATCAGCTCCCAGACAGCCAGAAGAGGCAGCATGCAGTCCCCCGCGGAGCCCTCCCTGGCGGTGCCTGTCTTTGTCAGTGACTTGGAAGGATGCTTGATGCAGGGTTAGCCCTCTCCTCAATCCTCCCACCCTCCCACCCTCTGTGGGGAACCCCATACTTCCCAGAGTTCTAAGTAGTATGTGCACAGACAAGACCATGTATTTAAGAGGCCACCACAGCTCAGGCCTTCTGCCTCCATGCTGTTGTCGCACCTCCCCAGGGTACTCTGGTTCCTTCAGTCCATCCTCAATGGCTGCCTTCCTTACATGATGGCATGCATGCCTACTTTGTCCTCTCCTTATGGGACAGAAATTGCTTCCTTCAGCACCAGCAGCCTGAACGTTCACAGCCAGCACATCCCTGGAAACACTGAGTCCCAGGTGCTGAGAGTGGCCTAGTGACCAGCCAGATGTAGCGTTCACATCTTCCAGAAATGACTCTTGTCTCTTCTTTCCATATTATTTTTCTGAATTGCTGCCTATGTTGTTCAGACTATCCCAGATTAGTGACAGAACCCTAACCTAGTCAAGCCAAGACTGATCTACAATGTGTGACAATTAAGTACATGAACTTGCCACCGTGCACTTACATTGGCAGCAGTGTACAAACAACTTGGTAGGTTTTGTAACCTCAGTATATCAGTGTCTAGCAGCTGTGTTCATGTCAATGTGTGGCGGTGTCTTGCTGAGTGGCATTCATTATTGTTGTTGCATGTTTTTGTGTGCCATTTTGACAATGTTTGAGCTTGAGTTAGAGCTATGAGCAAACATTAAATTTCTTGTTAAGCTTGGCAAGAATGGAAGAAATCAGGGACATGTTACTCTAAGTTTATGGGGATAATGCCATGAAGAAAACGGCAATATGTAAATGGATTAAACATTTTTCTGAGGGAGTGAAAGCGTCACTGATAAAGAGAGGGTAGGACAGCCAGTAGTGAGCAGAACTGACAAAAATATTGCAAAAAAATCATCAAATTGTGCTTCAAAATTGTTGGCTGACTGTGAGAAGCATGGCAAACTAAATAAACATTGATAGAGAAACAGGAAATTCTTAGCTGAAAATCTTGACATGAGAATGGTGTGTGCAAAAATGGTTTTGAAGAATCTCTTGCATCGCAACAATGTACCAGTTCACATACCACTGTCTGTGAGGAAGTTTGTAGCCAGTAAACATACAACTGTCTTTAAACACCCTCCCTACTCACCTGATCTGGCCCCCAAGACTTTTTTCTTTACCTGAAGATAAAGGAAATATTGAAAGGAAGACATTTTGATGACATGCAAGATATCAAGGGTAATGCAATGACAGATCTGATGGCCATTCCAGAAAAAGAGTTTCAAAATTGCTTTGACAGGTGGACTAGCCACTGGTGTCATCAGTATATAGCGTCCCAAGGGGAGTACTTCAAAGTCAACCATGGTGGTATTCAGCAATGAAGTATGTAACACTTTTTATAGGATGAGTTCACAGACTTAATTGACAGACCCCATGCAACTCTCCTTTTCTTTTTTTTTTTTTTTCCTTTTTTTAGCTTTTAATTTTTTTATTTTAAATATGTAGGGAAAAATTCAGAGTTAGGTATACCAATCTTCATTATGCAGGTACCCTTGCTGATGAGGTGTGCCCCCCTCCCCCAGGCAAACTTCCACCACTGCCAATCCCACTTCCCTGCCCCACTTCCAGCAGTTTCCTGCTACTGCCAATCCTTTTCCTAGAGTATTATGATAATTGTTCAAGGTCCGCTTATGAGTGAGAACGTGTGATACTCAGTTCTTTGTTTCTGTGAAAGATCAGTCAGTATTAAAAACTCTGAGTCCATCCAGGTTGCTGTGGAGTTCGTGATTTTGTTCTTCCTTCTGGCTGCGTAATATTCCATCATGTATATGTACCACATTTTTTTTAGCCAGTCCTCTCTTGATGGGCAGCACAGTTGGTTCCTTGTTCTTGCTACTGTGAGTAATGCTGTGATAAACATACGTGTGCAGGTATCTTTTTTATAGAGTGATTTGAGTTCTTCTAGGTATATCCTCAGTAGGGGGATTGCGGGGTCACATGGAAAGTTGATTTTTAGATCTTTTAGGAATTGCCACACTGTTTTCCACAGAGGCTTTATTAGTTTAAACTCCCACCAACAGTGTAGAAGTGTTCCCATTTTGCCATATCCTCTCCAGCATCTGTTGTTTTTTGAGTTATTGATGACAGCCATCCTAACTGGAGTTAGGTGATATCTCAGTGTAGTTTTAATTTGCATTTCTTTGATGACTAGTGAGGCTGAGCATTTTTCATGTATCTGCTGGCTGCTTGTATGTCTTCTTTTGGGAACTATCTATTCAAATTTTTTGCCCACTTTTTAATGGGGCTGTTTGGGTTTTTTTTTTTTTTTTTCCCGGCACTTTTGAGTTCCTTGTAGATCCTAGATGTTTGGCCTTTGTCAGACATACAGTTGGCAAATATTTTCTCCCAGTCTGGGGGCTGTCTCCCCGCTCTCTTGATGGTTTCTTTGGCTTTGCAGAAGCTTGTCAGTTTGATGAGGTCCAACTTGTCTGTCTTATCTCTTATGGCATGGGCGCTTGGGATTTTGATCAGGAATTGGTTGCCAGTTCCAATTTCCATAAGGGTGTCTCCTGCATTTTCTAAGGTTCTTATAGTTTGAGATTTTACATTTAGGTCGTTGATCCATTTAGAGTTGATTTTTGTGTATGGTGATAGGTAGGGGTCTTATTTTAATCTTCTGCTTGTGATCAGCCAGTTTTCCCAGCACCATTTACTGAATATGTTCTCCTTTCCCCAGTCATTGGCAATGGAAGCGTTGCCAAAGATGAATTGGTTAAGAAATTGAGGTTTTGCTTATGGAATCTCTATTCTTTTCCATTGGTCTGTATGCCTGTTCTTGTACCAATACCAGGCTGTCTTGATTATTGTAGCTTTATAATAAAGTTTAAAGTCTGGGAGTGTGATAGCTCCTGCTTTGCCCCCTCCCCCAGGATTTTTTTGGTGATTTGTGGGCATTTATGTTTCCATATGAATTCTTGTATTGTCGTTTCCAGGTCTGAGAAGAATGCTGCTGCAATTTAATGGGTATTGTGTTAAATCTGTAGATTGCCTTGGGTGTAGGATAGACATCTTAACAATGTTGATTCTTCCAATCCATGAGTATGGAATATTTTTCCATTTGTTTGTGTCATCTTTGATTTCTTTGAGCAGTGTTTTTTAGTTTTCATTGTAAAGGCCTTTCACATCTCTGGTTAGGGAGATGCCAAGGTATTTGATTTTTTTTCTGGCTATTATGAATGGGATTGTGCTTTTTATTTGGGTTTCTGTTTGTTTATTGTTGGTGTGTAGAAATGTGACTGTGTTTTGCACGTTGATTTTATAACCTGAGACTTTGCCAGAGTACTTTATCAATGCAAGGAGGTTTTTGACAGATTCTCTTGGGTTTTTGAGGTATAGAATCATGCCACCTACAAAGAGGGATAATTTGCCTTCCTCTTTTCCTATTTGGATACCCCTGATCTCCTTCTCTTGGCTGATTGCTCTAACTAGGATGTCCAAAACTATGTTGAAAAGGAGAGGTGAGGGTGGGCATCATTGTCTTGTTACAGTTTTCCGGGAAATGGTTCCAATTTCTGTCTGTTTAGTAGTAGACTGACTGTGGGTTTCTTGTATCTATGCCTAGATATTCGAGGGTTTTTATCAAGAAAGGGTGCTAGATTTTGTCAAAAGCTTTTTCTGCGTCTAATGATATAATCATGTGGTTTTTGTTTTTGTAGCTGTTGATGTATTTAATTACATTTATGGTCTTACGAATATTGAACTAGCCCTGCATTCCAGGGGTGAAGTAGCTTCTTATAGTTTGAGGTTTTACATTTGGTCATGATAGATAATTTTTGAAATTTGTTGTTGAATCCGATTTGCAAGGATCTTGCTGAGAATTTTAGCATCTATGTTCATCAAGGATATTGACCTGTAGTTCTCTTTCTTTGTTGGATCTTTACCTGATTTGGGTATCAGTGTGATGTTAGCTTCATAAAATGATTTGGGGAGAGTTCCATCTTTCTTGATTGCCTGGAATACTTTCAGTAGGATTGGTATCAGTTCCTCCTTGTATGTTTTGTAGAATTCTTCTGGAAAATCGTCTGGTCCAGGGCTTTTTTTTTTGTAGGTAGTTTGCTTATGGCGTAGTCAGTTTCCAGGATTGTTATTGGTCTATTTAGGGTCTCAATTTCTTCTTGGGGAAGTTGTGTCATGTCAGAAAGTCCTCCATTTCCTTTAGATTTTAAATTTGTACATTTGTAAAGTGTACATAGTAGTCTCTGATAATCTTTTGTATTTCTTTGGGGTCAGTTGTGACTTGATCTCTTGCATTTCTGATTATGTCTATTTGGGCTTTTTCTCTCTTTTTCTTGGTTAGTCTAGCTAGGGGAACATCAATCTTGTTTATCCTTTAAAAGAATCAGCTTTTTTTTTCATTGTTTTTTTGTATCAACTCTCCTTTTCCACTAGATTTTGCAAGAACTAGTTTTACTCTGTCCTTCAGTGCTATATCCTGGGTTAATTCCTCAGTTTTTTCCTTCTAATTTCTTCATTACTTCAATGAGTATATGTTTACCAATATTTTCTTATTTACTTATTCTTGCCTCATTTTTGCATTCTTTGTTTCATAACTTCTGTTTTCAAATTGAAGAAATTACTTTATTTCTCTTTTAAGCAATTTTAAAATAGATATATTTATTTTTAAATTGTTGTTGATACCCAGAAAACTCATCAGTTTCATTCAGTAAGTTCATATATTTTATACATTATAACTTACCTGAAGCAGCACTGTCCAATACAACTTTCTACAATGAAAGAAATCATCTGTATCTGCATTGTCCACTAAGGCCACCAGTCTCATGAGGCTAATGAGCACCTAAATTTCATTTTATTTTAATTAATTTTTTTTTAATTTTAAATAATATGTGTGTTGTTGGTTACCATGTTGGAATACACAAATCTAGAGTAAAGTTTAACACTGATTGGTGTTAGGTTTCCTGTTGTGTTTCAGAATTTTGATTTGCAGGTTCATTTTAAGTGGAAGATAGTTTATTTGTTCTCTGTATTTGAGTGTGTGTGTGTGTGTGTGTGTGTGTGTGTGTTTCTTCCTCCCTTCCTGTTCAGTGGTTTTCAGTGTTCACTACTAGGACACAGTGTAGAACTGTGCCTTCAGATGGTGTGTTGATGTTTCTGCCCTAGAGGGACATTGTGAATACTGAGTCAATACTAGGTTGTTTCGATTCTTTATCAGATCCTTTTTTCTTCCCCTGTAGACCTTTCACTTGCTGAAAGCTGTTGCCCAAGCAGCAACTAGCAATGGCATGTTTTTTCACTCTACTTGTACAAGCAAAAGAACCCCACCTTGGCCCAGACTTCACGCCATCAGCCTAGTTCCAATTCCCCAACTTCTGGGAGTAACTTTAGTCTTTTCTTGCTGTCTGCTTCAACCTGGATCCCTCTTGCCACTTTCCTTCCTGTTCCGTTCTGGTCCATGGATGTGTTGTTTTTGAGTCCATCATGTCTTCTTCTTGGTTTTCCATTTTTGTATTAAACTGGCATTTCTCTGTGTTTGGAGTACGGAAGCACATCAAAACATGCATCTGCAAAGCAATCTGGACCAGTGGTGTCCCTTCTGAGAACGTTTCCAATCATAGCACGCAAGTGTGAAGACTTTCTCACTGCTCTATCATCATTTCCTAAGCATTTGGTCACCTGTGTGAAAGAACACAGTAGGTTCTCATTAAATGCTTGTTGAACAAATAAATCAAATAGGAAACCCGAAGATAAATGTTATCTCTAGGGTGGAACTCCACAAATTTTTAATAAACCCCTTCTACAGTATCTTAATGGGATGATATTAAAGTGTAAAACTCTCTTCTACTGAGCCACACAAAAAGAGAGTAAGTCTTTTAAAAAATTCAGTGCCCAAAATTGGGAGCTAAGGGATCATTTTTCTGGATCTCTCCCTTTCCTGGTCCCCTCTCCCCCCCAAAACAAAAACACTACAGTAATCTCTTCTATACAGCACTCCAACAAAACCTCACAACTCTGATTCCTCCTAAACTCCCTCTCCAACGTTTCTCACGGGTCTAGGTTTCCCTTCAGCAAAGCCATCATCACTCTCAGTAGCCTCCTCCAGACCAACCATGACCCTGAGAGCCCTTGACTGATCCAGCTCACTAGCCATTTAACAGGACACTGTCCATTCTCTTCTAAGGCTCTGTCCAGAAGTGGAAGCTACTCTGCAAATCAGTATAACTGGTGTTCTGGTTATTTGCTACTGTGTAGCAAACTACCCTAAAGGCAGCTTAAAACAATAGCCTGCCCAGTGGCTCAGCCTGTAATCCCAGCACTTTGGGAGGCCAAGGCGAGAGGATTGCTGAGCCTGGAGGTTCGAGACCAGCCTGGGCAACTTGATGAAACCTCGTCTCTATGATAAAAATCACAAAAACTAGCTGGGTGTGGTGGTGTGCATCTGTAGTCCCAGCTACTTGGAAGACTGAGGCGGAAGGATAGTGTGAGAGCAGCAGGTCAAGTCTGCAGTGGCCATGAGCGTTCCACTGCAATCCAGCCTGGGCGACAAGAGTGAGACGCCAACCAAAAAAAAAAAAAAAAACAGCCATTTTATTATATCTCATAGTTTAATGGGACAGGAAGCAGGGTCAGCTTAGTGATTCTTCTGCTCTATGTTGTATCGTCTGAGAATGCTTGGCAGTATATAATTGGCAGATAGGTTGGTCTGGAGGTTCCAAAATGGCTTCACTCGTGTGTCTTGTTTCTTAGCAGGGTGGCCAGAAGGCTGAGCCCAGCCTGGCCTGTCAGCTGGAACACCCACATATGGTCTGTCCTGAATAGTGGGTGCAGTGTAGTGGGTTTTCTTACATGGCACTCCAGAGTCTCCAGAGGGACTGTCCCAAGACAGCCAGACAGAAGCCACAAAGCTTCTTATGACCTCGCCTCAGAAGTCCCAGAAGTCACTTAAATTGCAATCTGTTAGTCCAGCCAACCCAGATTTAAGAGGAGTAGCACAGAATTTGTGGTTATCCCTAATCTACCACACCCAACTTTTTTTTTCTTCTTTTTCTTAGAGACGATGTCTCACCCTGTCACCCAGGCTGGAGTGCAGTGGCACAGTCATAGCTTACTGCTGCCTTGAACTCCTAGGCTTCAGTGGTCCTCCTACCTCAGCGTCCCAAAGAGCTAAGATTACCATTGTGGGCCACGATGCCCAGCTAAGTTTTTGCTTGTTTTGTTTTGTTAATTTTTTGTAGCGATGGGGCCTTGCTATGTTGCCCTGGGTCATCTTGAACTCTTGACCTCAAGCAGTCCTCCCATCTCAACTTCCCAAAGCCACCTTGCCCAGCTCACACCCAGATTTTTAATAATCCTGAAAGGGACTCCCAAATATGACCCATCAGCCTCAGGCTACAATAGGCTAGCAGCAAAGTGAGCAAAGCAGTAGCGAAATGCCTGGTCCTGAGCATGCTGGATCCCTACTACCATAGCAGCTAAGAAAGCTGCTCTTATCAGGAAAGCAGGAACCACACCAAACATGAATTGGATTAGATTGATTTTCCCATGTCATCTCTTTCTGACATCCGTCTCTCTGATCCTGCATTTTTCTTAACTTTGTGACTAGTTAATACGCACATTTGAGTATCTCTGTTTCCACTGCCAGCAGTTCAAACCTGTGCTCCTCTCTGCTTTAGAAACAGGAAGGGATATTGGGCAAGTAAGAGGCTTGGGTCCCTCAGAGACCTGCCTTGCTGCTACAGGAATTGAGAGTGTGACTGGCTGGCCAGAGGGTTCTTGGTATTTTTAATAATCCACCTGCTCCAGACACTTTTATGTGGTAGGGTTCAGGGATTGATGAGCAGATCATTGATAAAGAAATATGGGTTAAAATTCTCCCCAAACCTTACTTGTAAAACTTGTTTAAAATGGATTGAGGCTGGGTAAATGTATGGGTGTGGGTGACCTCGGTCGGTGATTCCATTAAGTCAGTAAAAACTGAGTTTAGACAAAGCATCATGGAGTAGTCAAGCATATAATACAACATCTCATGGGTATCTATTTCCTGAACAAGCTACTGACAAATGTGATTTTGTTGAACCCTACCTTTCTGTGTGCTGTGATGGAGGTTAATAGAGTCACTTCGAGCCAGTTTGTTCTGTTTGCCAAGGACTGTTTTTCCTTATACCTTTGTATGTGATTGCCTGTCGTCTTTGGGAAGCTCTAGATAGAAACTATAACATTGATGGTAGATGATGATACAATGAACCCTGTGAGACAATATATGCTGGTAAGATTTCAAAACCACTTCCCAGACTAGTGTGCCTATCACCTAAAAGAAATAGATGCTTGTTATAGATGGTTTAAGGGTAAGTTTTACTTTTAGGTTCGATGAAAACCAAAGAGTTTTAGTTAGGGCTTCTCTCAGATTAGCAAACAAAACACTCTCAAAATCAAAATATGCGGATCGATAGTGGGTTCAGCTTTGTTGAATACAGATCATCACTTAGGTTCAAGAGCAGAAAAATTCAGGAGTGCCAAACGGAGAATTCTGCTGCCGTGGTGTAAAAGGCAGAGATGGGCCTCGTGTTCCCACTGTCACCCCTCGCTCACCGGGTGCCTCGGGTTGGGCTCAGGATGATGGACCCAGAGATGTTCCCGAAATGGGAACAGATAACATTATATTTTAATCAAGCCCCAGGAGAGAATGGCAGAATTATGTGAAATCGTTAATAGAAAAATAGCAATTGCTACCTGATCTCAAATCAGGCAAAGTGGGGACCAAAGGGAGGCCCAAACTTTACCTATATGATGTCCACTTGTTTACCTAATCCTGAGTTGTACCCCACATCTTTAAAATAAAGTATATAAAAAAAGAAAAGAAAATGGCAATTGCTTCATGCCCCTTGTGGTCAGTTGAACACCTCACACCTGAACAACTGGAGAAATTAGCAGCTATGTTCCCCACAGTCAAGGTGTATGCAGGGCACCTTCAGGAAGGCTGGACCTCGTGCCCTACACTGATTTTTCCTAGTTCTTCCAAAATGTGCTGTAGCAGGTAAGCAGCATTCTGATGCATGTTACTTAGAAACCACCCCTTCACCTCATCCCAATTGCCTGGAGGCGAGAGAGAGAGGCTTTGCCGGGAGGCTTCCTCCCAACACAGAGAACACTTCCACCCGGAATGAGGAAATCAGACTGAACTTGACGTGGTTTGGTTGCTTATATGGAAGAAAAAAACAACAAAAACCTGATGCCTTTCAAAACTACCTGTTCTCCAAGGTGGGCAAACGGAAGTTCCCTGTGGAGAGAATGTTTGCCAGACCACACTGCTGGAGCGCGCATTTGCAGCCACCCTGTTCTCTGAGGTCATGGGTATACTTTTACCCAGGGGAAAAGCACACGAAATGCATCACCTCCTACCTGTACGATGGCACTTCCCTGGAGAGGAGGCATTTATGTGTAACTAACATGTAACAGGTACTTACATGTGGGAGGTGTTTATACGTAGCACCTAACACTGCAGGGTGCTAGGCATTGTGCTTAGTGCTTTACATATATTAGCTCATTTAATGCTCACAAATAGCCTAGTAGGCATTTTATATATTTTATAGAGAGAAATACTTACAGATGAGATCAGGGATGTATGTTTCAGCTATGGGAGTGGAGTGTAGGGAAGTGTGGCTATAGCAGGGTTTGCTGGTGGTGGGGCTGGGTGGACTGCCGGGTCCGCTTTAGTGTCTGTTTGAAATTTCTCCAGAGTAGAAAGAAAAAGAAAATAATAATAATAAAATTAGCTGACATTTTTAAAAAGGAAACTTCTCCAGAATAAAAGGCAAAACAAAAACTATGAGGTAGATACCATTATTTTCTCTTTCTTGTAAATGGGAAAGCTTGCCTGAGTTCACACACTTCTAAGGATGTGCGCATTCAGCCACTACGCCCGTGGTTCTGAAATGACACCCAAGCATCCCAAGACAGTAAGCTAATTGTGCGGCCACAGGGTATTTTAAATTGTGGATGAAGCACAGCCGTGCTCAGCATCAGTCAGGTACCGCGTGACTACTGGTCCTAACTCAAGTTCACTTTCCCACGTTAGATCTCACTCCCTTCCTTTGATGGCAGTGTGTCTTTGGAAAGCGCTTGTGATAAAAAGCAAGTACCATGTGAAAAGTCACTGTGGAACAGGAATGGAGGGTAGCGGGGTCCAATCTGACTCCGAGGTTTGCGAAGTCACGCGGTGCCCAGCAGTTGTGCCCTCTGATGCACTTTATGTAGAGCCTCTCTGCATCCCAAGTGCCAGAAGACAAGAGAGAGGCTTTGCCGGGAGGCTTCCTCCCAACACAGAGAACACTTCCACCCAGAATGAAGAAATCAGACTGAACTTGACGTGGTTTGGTTGCTTATATGAAAAACAAAAGACTTGAAGTCTTTCAAAGCCACGTGTTCTCCAAGGTGGGCAAATGGAAGTTCCTTGTGGAGAGAATTACTCCTTAGAGAGTGATTACAGATACAAGAATACAATTAAAATATTTTTCTTTCAATCTGTGTGTTTATTTTTTTCAAGTGGCTACTACATCACTAGGACATAAATTCTTCCAAAGTTCTTTGGACCTAACTAAGGTTCACGTGTATCAAAAATATTGATTATACGGCCCAAGATATAGAAGCTAAAATATGGAGCATCTAAATATTTGTCCCCTAAACTGACTCAACCTCCTTATTAAAAGCAAAAGGGTTCATTTGCGTATTCATTCGACCAATATGTGTTGAACACTCTCTGTGTCCCAGGCGCTGTGTAGACAGGGGCATACAGCAGGGAACAAGAGACAAAATCCCTGCCCTGATGTGGCTGCTGGTGAAGAAGATAGGTCATAGACAGGATAAACAGTAAAAGGCATTCTACTAGATCATGATAAGTGCTGGGAAGAGAGAACAGAGCAGACCAGGGACAGGCAATATGGTGGGGCGGGGAAGGGGTGAAATTCTATACACCTAGAATGATGATTGTGGAGGATCTGAAAGAGATGACGGGACTGTCAGCCACTTAGTCATCTCTCTCTCTGTGTCTTTTTTTTTTCCTAGCCCTTTTCTGTGAGAATTAGTTATCTCCTAATGAAAAAAAAAAAAAATTCAGAAACAGAGTCCAGAAGTTAACTTTTACAACAGATAAAAAAACAGGCAAGAATTCATCCAGTAGAGTAATTAATGAAAAAGAAAAATGGTGTGTAACTTTTTTCTTCTTTGTGGATTACCTCATTTTATTCATTGGAACCTGAACTTGGAGCATGTAGGAACAAAGGTAATACATAATCACAGCGGATCAGTCCTATACCCAATTTGCAGTAAGAAATGAAGAAGGGCTGAAGATTTATGCAAAGAAGAAGTCATGTTATCATGAGTTGAGATGCCAAATGACACTAGCTCAAATGCTTAGATGTTTTAAATGAGATCGACACTGTATTAACACCGGCTGCTTGTATAATAACAAGTTACCAATATTTTGCTTTTGTGTGGAGTTATTTTGTGAAAATGGGGGTAGAGAGCCATGGGGGATTTCATTTTTATTGAACCATGTGTAACTCACAGAAGTCAATACTGAAAATGTTAAACAATTAGAACCATCAGTCGAAACAAGCAGTGGGTTATTTTCCTTCTGGTACCCTTTAAAAAGCATAAAAATAGAAAACTAGAAGAAAAACAAAGCTTAAATGACCACTCCTGAGCTTTTCTATGGGGCAGCTACTACCTTCACAGAGCTGTGGGGTTTTCCTGAGACCCGCCCAAGAGAACCTGGGAAGATTTGTTGATAAGTCCTTGGCTGTCCTGTGCACCTTAGCTTGTTTGCTGTCCCACTTCCATGTCCTTAATGAAGTCGTTGAACCCAGTGTTTCAGCCAACACTCTAAGGCAGGGTTCCTGGAAGGATCTGGAACCGTTTCAGCCCCTTTCCTGTCTGTCTTGGCCTTTCTCAGTTGCAGGATCTTGGTAAGGTACAGGCCTAGATTATCTCTCTATTCCTTCTCTTTCCTCCAAAACTCCTGTAGATCACATCTTGTTAAAAACCATTTGGCAGAGTAGAGTCTGTAGTGATTCCTCGTCCTGACTGCACATCTGAGTCCCCCCAGAAGCTTGACAACAACAGAAACCTAGATTTAGTCCGTTTGGGATAAGGTCCATTGTAGCAGGAAAAATAGAGAGTTCGTGACACCAAGACTATTATAGGAAGTGGCACTTTATTACGCTGGCCATCTCAGCAGGCCCGAGGGTCTAATGAATCCAAATCGAGCACCCCAGAACAGGTGAAGTGGGGCCTTATACCCTTGTTTAGGTAAGGGAGGAAGTCCTATTGAGTGATTACATATTTCCTTTGGAATCTTACAAGGTTGTACTCAGCAAAATCAGATTTTTGAAAGAGCAAATGGTCTCCAGGAACTGCAGGATTGTAAACCATCAATTTCAGAAGGGGGGTTTTGGATAAATCTGTGAATTACTCACTCATTTGCATTTCCATGAAATAACCAGTCTCTGGCCACTTGGCCTTTCTTAAACAAAACCTGCCTGGTGTCTGGCGGGTCTTTAAAGTTGCAACCTGCCTTTCAAAAGGAAATACCTTTTTTTTTTTTTTTTTTGAGTTGGAGTCTCACTCTGTCGCCCATACTGGAGTGCAGTGGCCGCTCCTGGCCACCGCAGCCTCGCCTGCTGGGCTCCTGCGATCCTTCCGCCTCGGCCTTCCAAGTAGCTGGAATTACATGCATGCGCTATCATGCCCGGGTGATTTTTTGATTTATTGTAGAGATGAGGTCTCACTGCCCAGGCAGGTCTCGAACCCATGGGCTCAGGCAATCCACTCACCTCTGCCTCCCAAAGGTGCGGGATTACAGGCTGAGCCACCCTTTAACTGCTACCAACCTCCCTTCCTGCTGCTGGGCTAGTGGGAGACATTCAGTCAGCCCAGGTGAGGCCAACTGCTGATCCCGAACCAGCTATATGTGTTTCTGTGTGTATTCACTCAATCATACAAGAAATATATTTGAGCATTTGCCGTATTGTGACACACCGTGAACTTGCCTTCTTAACAGGTGCCTCGGATGATTGTCAGAAAACACTTCATGGAAATCTTGAAAGTGAATAGTTCACCAGATTGGCATAGGGAAGGAGAGAATTCTGTTTACACATGGGATATCAAACGCCATGTGTGCAGTGTGGACAAGGGAATGTGTGTGGCAAGTTCAAGGTTTCCAAGGCAATTATTCTAGGCAAATTAACACAGAAACAGAAAACCAAATACCTCACACTCTCACAAGCGGAAGCTAATCACTAGGTATACATGGACATGGAGATGAGAACAGCAGACACTGGGGACTCCCAGAGAGGGCAGGGATGAAGAGACAAGGCTGGAAGAACTACATTTTGGGGACCATGCTCACTATTTGGGTGACAGGTGAATAGAAGCCCGGACCTTACCATCACGTGATATGTCTGTATAACTAACCTGCATGTGTACCCCTGAAGTTAAATTTTAAATTTCTGTGTTTTTCATTGTTTTAATTTCCATAGCTTTGGGGGTGCCAGTAGTTTTTGGTCTGGGCTTTACATGTACCCTCCACCCCCGTCTGTGCACCTTGTACCCAATTGATGATTTTTGTCCTTTCACCCCTTTTCCCCTTCTGAGTCTGCAGTGTCCATTATATTGTTCTCGATGTCTTTGCAGATCCTTACTTTAGCACTCACTTCTAAATGAGAACATGTGGTGTTTGGTTTTCTGTTCCTGAGTTCGTTCACTTAGGATGATATTCTCCAATTCCATCCAAGTTACTGCAGAAGACATTATTCCAGTCTTTTTGATAGCTGAATTGTATTTCGTAGTGCATATATACACCACATTTTCAGTATCCATTGATTGGTTGATGGGCGTTTAGGTTGATCCCACATCTTTGCAATTGTAAATCGTGCTGCAATGAACATGCGGGTGCAGGCGTCTTTTTTTGTAATGTCCTCTGTTCCTTTGGGTGGATAACTAGAAGTGGGATTGCTGGATCAAATGGTATATCCACTTTTAGTTCTTTGCGAAATCTCCGTATTGATTTCTACAGAGGTTGTACTCATTTGCACTCCCACCCATAAGTGTTCCCTTTTCTCTGCAACCTCACTGGCATCTATTTTTGTTTTTGTTTTTGTTTTTGTTTTTGTTTTAATAATGGCCATTATGACTGCTGTAGGGTGATAGCTCATTGTGGTTTTGATTTGCATTTCCCTGGCGATTAGTGATGTTGAGCTTTTTTTGTTTGTTTGTTGGCCATTTGTACATCTTCTTTGAGAGATGTCTGTTCATGTTTTCATCCACTTTTTAATGAGATTATTTGCTCTTTTCTTGCTGATTTCTTTCAGCTCTTTGTAGATTCTGGATATTAGTCCTTTGTCAGATGTATAGCTTGCCAATATCTTCTCCCATCATGTAGGTTGCCTATTTGCTCTGTTGATTATGTCTTTTGCTGTGCAGAAGCTTTTTAGTATAATGAAGTCCCACCTGTTAATTTTTGTTTTTGTTGCATTTGCTTTTAGGGTTTTAGCCATTAATTCTTTGCCTAGGCCAATGTCCAGGAAAGTGTTTCCTAGGTTTTCTGTTAGGATTTTTATGGTTTCAGGTCATTATATTAAAAAGACACCTGCACCTGCATGGTCATTGCAGCACAATTCACAATTGCAAAGATGTGGAATCAACCTAAATGCCCACCAACCAATCGGTGGATGATGAAAATCTGGTATATATACACCATGGAATACTATTCAGCTATCAGTAGAAGCTCAGACCTTACCATCCAGTAATGTACCTAAATAACTAACCTGCACTTGTGCTCCCTGAAGTTAAAACAACTTTTTAAAAAAAATTTTTTTTTAACTGTGCTCCAAGAAGTGCTCAGGTAGGGAGAAAACTCTTTTATAAATATCGAGTTTTAGTAAGCTTTCCTTGAATAAAGATTTCACTGCTAAGGTCCCCTCCCATTCTGTGGTGTAACCTTACAAAGTGAGGGACTCCCTGCCTAGCCCTCACTAGGCCACTGCCAGGGCCTACGTTGGTCTCAAGCTTTCCTTTGATCCTACCATGCTTACCTCTTGCTTGGCACTGACTGTCATCACAAGAGAAATAAGCAGTATACCTGGAACTTGGAACTCTGCCACTTACAAAATACAAAGTGGAACTCCAAAAAAACCCCTGGAATTTGTTTATTGGAAATTGTATTCTTAAATGTTTAAACTTCAGTCACCTTCAAAGTACTCTTCATTGGATGCAATACAACCATTGAGACGCTCTTTCTACTGTTGAAAACAGTTTTAAACTCATCAGTTTTGATGCCTTTTAGTGCTTCTACTGTTTTTTGTTTTACCTCTTTCACATCGGCAAAACGTTTCTTTTTGAGAATGTTTTCACCTGGGGAAACCACAAAAAAAGTTGCTCAGGATGAGATTGGAGGAATAGGGAAGGTAGAGCATGGGGGTCAAAAGCTGCTGGACCCTCAGCACGGTGTGGGCAGGTGCAGTTGTAAATCCCCCATTATGAAATGGGAAAACGCATTGAAAGAATCTCCAAAAAAATTTCACTGAAACCACATGCAGCCGCTCACAACACTAGCTGGTATCCTGATGCCAGTGGGTTCCTAGAACCCTTACCTAGCGAGGGTAGCCTATACGGCAAGGGGCCCACCGCCCAAAAATAATTCTGGGGTTTTTGGGTCCCCCAAAGTGTGCTTCAACTGGTGGCAGGCTTGTGTGGTTTGTTTTTTTGTGGTTTTTTATGGGGTTTTTTGAGCCTGCCTTCTGGGGGAACCCAGGAGACAGTTTTTTATCAAGTTTTCTTCGAGAATCTGTCCCACACTCTAAAGCACCAGGTTCCTCTCCTCTTCTCAGACAGACATGTGCCCTAGCCACAACTCCCCTGCAATGGAATTCTGAACTTATCATCAATGTATTTAATCAAGCAGAGCTTGGTGGCGAACTCTGAGCTTGAGCTAGGTGACACTGGCTTCCAGTTCTGTTTCATATGTTACTTGCTTGTTCTAACTTAAGCCAAGTACCCTGGCCAAATGAGTCATCTCTCAGTCTTAGTTTCCCTGCATATACAATTGGTGTAATAGCATGCTTTCCTTTCTGGGCCAGGAATAGAGCGAGGATCTTACGTGAATGGAGCTTTGAGAAAAGGATTATATACTACACATGTAGTATTTCTTAAGAACAATAGGGAACAGAATCTTGCATAATTCGACCTTGTGAAACATGTTGCTTTTTCTGAGACACAGAAAAGAATCAATTTGCCAGTTGGTACCTTTCAGGAAATGTTAATTCTCACTGATAGAGTCGGCCTCTAAACCATAAGCCATTCATCAGAGGACCCAGACTCCACCTTCCTTCAAACTGAGTTCGCAGATGAAGTTACTCATGCCTGCCTTTGAATATTCCCATTGCATTTAGCTCTCCCCTCCGTGAAAGCCACTCCTCAAGGGCACAAACCTTCTCTATATCTGTCCCCAAGCCTAACACAGGGCCTGGCACATAGTAAGCCCTGGACAAATGTAGGCTATTAAATAAGTGAATTAGGTTTGGACACCATCCAAGCGTTGGATTAGATGCACTTAAAGCCAAAGATTAGCACAATACACATTCATGAATTGGAATGGATCTTAAGGATTCATCCTGCCAACTTCCTGCCTTTAGCAAGAGCCAACTTTCAAGCACCTAACAAATTAGGATCCTTCATTTTAGTTCCTTCCTGAGAAAGGCATTGAGTGGTTTTGCTGGCCAACGCGTCAAGCATGAGCAACCTTTGTGTAGCTTAAGTTTGTTTTTTCTTTATCCACTTACGTGAAGAAGAAGTTCAACTGCCCACATCTTGTGTCTAGGAGGTTTTTACATATTGAAGACTTCTTATGTCAGTGTCTAGTCTAATTCAGTATAGAAGCAGAGACCGTCACCTCAATTAGAGTATCATGGAAGAGCTAAGAGGCTATCAACTTGAATTTTAGAGTTGCTTCCCATTTCTGCAAGCTTCACAGAAATGAGCTTCTTACACTGAGGGGAGATGCTGCAGCCTGGATCATTGCCATCCTTTGCCAAAGACAGATCAGACTAGCAGGCAGGAGGTCTTAGAGTTGTTAGGACTAGTGATTAATTTCCTTCTCTCTGAAGTGTTTGGTCCTTTGTGCCTTATTTGATGTGGCTTGAGTGAATTTAATTTTAACATACTAGAAGTGCTTTTTTGGATGATAAGCATGTGTATTTCTCCTTTCTATAAAAATACAGGGCATCTTCAGGCAGAAAATAAGTGATAGTATTGAATATAAGGAAGAGAGTTTTGTTGTCCAGTAGATATCTTCCAAACCTAGGGCTGTTTTGAGCTGATGACAACATGGCTCTAGTTATTTGAATTTCTCAGAATAATGTGCTAATAAAAGGTTAGCCATCACTTATGTGTTGTTTATTGTTTTACTTTTTTGTCTTTTTTTGTGTGTGTTGGAGTCTCACTCTGTCACCCAGACTGGAGTGCAGTGGCTGCTCCTGGCCA